>NC_069499.1:1343208991-1343341491 GCF_027579735.1 Bombina bombina
TGAAACATGCCAATTTTTGACCTATTTTTTCTTACTTTGTCGTTTTTTACTTTTTCCCTTTTTTGTTTTTGTCCTGTCCCGTCCTGCATTTCTATACATATCTACACCAGACGCACTTATTTAACACAGAAGAATAAGGTGATCAACACGTTTTCACACTACATTGACTATGGCTAAACACCAAACCCAATCTTTCTCACCTAATGATCTACATTTATATTCGGTTAATGCTAAAGGCTTAAATTTTCCTAATAAAAGAACTTGTGCCTTAAAAGATTTTCGAAGCCACAAAGCTGATATAGTGTTTCTCCAGGAGACACACTTCAGAAAATGTAGGGAACCCTCCACTTTTGCTCATCTTTATGGCACATGTTACTGGGCGTCCCACGATAAATATAAAAAAACAGGGAGTAGGCATTTTAATTAAGAAAGGTATTCCTTTCACAGAGTTGCAAACTATTAAAGACAGGGAAGGACGATACATTATTCTAATTGGACTACTATACAATAGACCGATAACTTTAATATCTTTATATGCCCCAAACTCTAATCAGCATAACTTTTTCAAGAAACTCACCAATCATATATTAGACCAACAAAAGGGAGTGCTTGTCATGTGTGGGGACTTTAATGTGGCATTGAATCCAGCCATGGACTGCTCTTCACTCCACTCCTCAATCCCTCTATCCCAAATTACTAAAATAAATGCCCATCTCAAAAAGATAGTAGCACATGATGTATGGAGGACACTACACCCTCAAATCAGAGATTATTCGTTTTATTCCTATCCACACAAGATATACACCAGGATTGACTACATATTTTCAGATGTAGGAGGTTTGTCATTATTTAGATCTGCAGACATTAGGCCAATAACGTGGTCAGACCATGCCTCAGTAATTAGTTCACTATCGTGGCCCTCGAAACCTATACGAGATTTTATTTGGAAATTAAACAACTTTTTATTAAAAGATGCACAGAACATTTCAAGATTCACTAAAGTAATTACTGAATATTTTCAATTTAATGCCACCCCTGATACACCCACACACCTTGTTTGGGAAGCCCATAAGAGTGTTGAGAGAGGAGAGCTGATGGCCATCAAGGCACACGTTAATAAAATTAAGAGAGGCTCCACAAAAATTTATCTCGACAAAATACAGAACCTAGAACTTAGACACAAACAATCCCCAACAGACAGGGACCTGCTAAATTAACTTACATTGGAGAAACAGAAATTAGCTCAACACCTATCCAAGGAACATAAAAAGAAAGCTTTACAGACTCAACAAAAACAATATGAAGGACATAACAAATCAGGACGTTTACTAGCAAGATACCTCAAACACAAAGCACATAAGAGATATATTTTACAAATCACGGACGATCAAAGACGTACACAATACTCAACACATAACATTGCCCAGACTTTTAAAAACTTTTTCCAGAAATTGTATAATATCCAAAAAGCATCTAACACCCACCTATCTACAACCGCTACAAGACTACAAAGGATAGATACCTTTCTTAGAAATTTAAATATACCTAATATCTCATCAGAACAAAAAAATAGTTTAGAAGAACCCATAACCCTAGAGGAAATACAACTAGTCATTAAAGACTTACCATCAGGGAAATCCCCTGGTCCCGATGGCTTCGGTCACAAATACTACTCGACATTTCAAGACATTCTCTCACCACACATCCTAGACTATTTTCATTATATTGACTCCTCCAAAACCTTCTCTGCAGAAACACTTGAGGCCCACATAATACTTTTGCCCAAACCGAATAAATCACCTAATCTTCCAGCCAATTATTGCCCCATCTCCCTATTGAATAGAGATATCAAGATCTTCGCAAAAATATTAGCCCTTAGATTAAATAGAATTCTCCCAGATGTCATACATCAAGACCAGGTAGGTTTCATCCTTGGCCGGGAGGCTAAAGACAACACGGTCAGGGCCTTGCATTTAATTCATTATGTAAAAAGTAAAGATATACCAACTGTGTTTTTGTCAACAGATGTAGAAAAGGCCTTTGACCGTGTTGCCTGGGATTTTTTAAAAGCTACTTTGACACATATGGGCCTCGGTCCTCACATATTGCATAGGATTTTCTCCTTATATTCCCAACCAACCGCACGTGTCCTAGTGAATGGCTCTTTATCGAACTCCTTTTCTATATCCAACGAGACACGTCAAGGCTGCCCACTTTCACCCCTTCTATTCACCTGCGTGATAGAAACATTGGTGACAAGTATCAAGCATAATCCCCACATACATGGTGTTAGCATGGATTCCCAACAATACACAGTATCACTCTTTGCGGATGATATGCTTTTTTCTCTTACAGAACCAAAGGAATCCATACCGCAGTTGGTGGCTGAATTTGAAACATTCCATATGTTATCAAATTTTTCAATAAATAAGACTAAATCCGAAATCCTAAATATAAACCTATCGGAACCTTCCCTGGCCATTATTAAAAAAATTACCCCATTTGCATGGTGCTCCCAGGCTCTAAATTATTTAGGAATTAAACTTTCCCCCACTTTAGACATGTTTAACTTGAATTTTATACCAATTAAGCATACAATAATTAATGATCTTTCTTCGTGGAGCTCTAAAAAGTTATCCTGGCTGGGACGCATCGATGTCATTAAAATGAATGTTTTCCCGAGAATACTCTATTACCTCCAAACAATACCTATCCCCCTTCCGAAAAACTACCTGGTATCAATGCAGAATGCATTTAGCGATTTTATTTGGGATAGAAAAGCACCAAGAATTAGTCAACGCATAATGCAATCCCCTAAATTACAAGGAGGGCTAGGAGTTCCAAATCTCATTTTATACAGACAGTCTATATTTCTTCAGAGGGTTGTGGACTGGAATGTTCATTACCATTATAAACGCTGGGTTCCGTTGGAACATTTGATATCACAAAAACCTCACCTGGGACGCCTGTGCTGGAGCGACCCAGACAATTTTAAAACCATAAAATGGAACAATCCTATAACTCAGGAAACATTCCAGGTTTGGAATAAGGTGGTAGATACCTCCCTATTTATCTCCTCTATACCATCACCTATGACTTGGTTAATTGAAAATGGAGAATTTACGGTTCGACCCTTTTTGGTCTCCACAACAACAGAGACAGTTAACAGAGACCTCACAGTACGTTCAATGATTATTAACGAGTCTATGCGGACACAATCTGACTTAGTGGAGGAAGGTCACAAATGCTTCTCCAATTGGTTTACATATAGATAAGCAAGAGACTTTATACTCAGACACAAAGGACGAGATAATATGACCAGGCCTCTGACGAAATCCGAATCTTTATGCACCATGCCCCCTCCTCTCAGACATACCCTATCTACAATATACAGTTTAATGATTCAGAAACCACCCGGGAATAATTATACTTCCCCAAAAAAGCGTCTCCATACTTCAGGCCACATTAAAAACCTCAATTTATTCCTCTATATTGGAAATAAATATCAAATTGTTACACAGGTGCTATCTTACCCCCAGAAAACTACATTGATTGTTCCGTTCGCAAAAAAAACAATGTTGGAGATGTGGACATGTAAATAGTGACACCGCACATATGTGGTGGTGGTGGTGGTGTAACACCATTCAAAACTTTTGGAGATGGGTGATTACTGAGATAGAGTCTATATTAGGCATTGAAATACCATTAGACCCCCTGATATGGTTACTGAATAAACCCCCTAATATTAAGTACAAACCTAACCTCAGCTTATTCAAAATTATGACTAATGGAATCAAGTTACTGATAGCTAAAAACTGGAAACATGGGGATGCTCCTCTATTAGATATGTGGGTCAGAAAGGTATCAGACTTGATGGAACTAGAGGAATATTATTACCTTAAAAATGATAAAATGGAAATTTATGCAGAAATGGCTCAGACATGGGATGAATGTGTACAATCTATTAGAAATGCTAAACCTAATAATTCCGACATCTAATCATCATAGGTCAAGATGGGTCAACACATGAAATGAAAAGAGATTTTGTGGGGAGTGCCGGGCGGGACAGGACTTTAATCCCCCTTTTTTTTTTTTCTTCACTCTCATTATTCGTTATTCCTTTTGTTAAGACCCTTAAAGACTTTTGGGCTATTAGGACCAGAGGAGGAGAACCTAGAAATCTCATTAGAATACTCTTGACAAGTTCTCTGACCTGTAAAAAGGTCTAGAGTAAAAATTGAGTTGTTTCATTACAATTAAAAATATCTAGTAAATAAAGAATTGTAACTCACAAAATATGACAACTGTTGAAGTAGAATTGTAACGGAGCTGCGACTCCCGATGTTTGTAATGTTATACTTTATATTCAATAAAGTTGTTTAAAAAAAAAAAAAAAAAAAAGATGTGTGCAGGGACCTCCTAGATGTATGTGTTGTAATTTATCTAGATTACATTCTAATATACTCATCTAATTTAGAAGAACACCAAAAGAATGTTAGGTGGGTTCTTGATAGTTTACGCATACATCATCTGTATGCAAAGTTAGATAAATGTATTTTTGAAACCAATGCCATTTCCTTCCTTAGATATGTGATTTCACCCCAAGGCATCCAAATGGGTGATAAAAAGATTAAGGCGATTCTTCAATGGCCAGTCCCTACTTCAAAGAAATATGTTCAAAGATTCATTGGGATTGCAAATTTCTACAGAAAATGTATACAGAATTTTTTAGCCATCATTAAAACCACTGACTCAACTTACCCGAACTACCACAAAGTTTAAGTGGACACAACGCTCAATTAGCATTTGATTCCTTAAAGACGAGATTCACCACAGTACTCATTCTGCACGTACCTGACCCATCTCAGCAATACATCCTAGAAGTGGATGCTTCAGATCACACTGAAACATTATTTGATCCCATACATCCTGTGGCGTTTTATTCTAGTGTTTTGTCACCCGCCAAAACTAACTATCCACTTAGTGAAAATTAACTTCTCACTATCAAAGCGGCCCTTGAGAACTGGAGACATTTGCTGGAAAGAACATGCAAGTCTATAATAATTTATTCAGGTCTGGAATATCTAAGAACTAGCAAAACCCTTTCAGCTCAACAAGTACGTTGGAGCCTTTATTTTTAACTATTCAATTTTGTCATTACATATAGACGAGGCTCAAAAAACAAAAAGGCAGATTCTTTCTGCCATGAAGGGAATTTTTTCACATAATGACACAACTTATGGATCCATTATACCTCCAAATCCAATTATTGGAGTAGTTTATGATTGTATCTCTGAAATAAAATCAACACTTTCAAATTACCCTACCATCCCACTTTCTACTGTAAACAAAGAAACAGATGACTTCTACTGTCACAGAGATAAACTCTATGTGGTAGATTTATCAAGCAGTGGATGCTGCTTTCTACACCCATCGGTCCAGGCTCGCCTGAACTGGAAGTTAAGAAGCAGCGGTCTTCTAGGTGGTTGACTGAAATCATCCCGATCCGTTCCGATCTGATTGGGATGATTGACACCCCCGCTAGTGGACGATTGGACGCCGGTGAGCAAGAGGAGGCATTGCACAAGCAATTCACTAGAAATGCTTGTGCATTGGTAAATGCCAACAGTGAATGGTGTCGGCATTTGGCGAGGTCGAGCGGACATGATTCGCTACAGCAAATCATGTCTACTCGACCATTGATAAATCTACCCCTATATACCTCCCCTCTGCAACTCACAATCACAAGTATCTATCCT
Organism: Bombina bombina; assembly: GCF_027579735.1. Taxonomy (NCBI): domain Eukaryota; kingdom Metazoa; phylum Chordata; class Amphibia; order Anura; family Bombinatoridae; genus Bombina; species Bombina bombina. The sequence continues at coordinate 1,343,214,751 of NC_069499.1, forward strand.
GTTAACCCCTCAACTGCCAAATTCCCCACCGCAAGTATCTCTCCTGTAAGCCTGTCAACCGCCACATACCCACCGCAAGTATCTATCCTGTTAACCCCTATACCGTCACTAGCCCAACAAATACATATGTATATATACAGTATATATATATATATATATATATATATATATAAGTGCATTGGAGCCCTTTGCTAACAAATAGATGGAAACAAATGAATGCAATATTCATTGTTAATGAAGTGTTATATTGTATATTTACTGTAAATATTTCACATTCCAATGTTCTGCACATAGCAGAATATGTTCTATGTATTTTGAAATAAATATTCCTATATATCTGTATATATCTATACCTACATATAATCATCTATATACATAAGTACAGATATATATTTTACCACAAAAATATACATATGTACTTTTTAATTAATAGATGTGAAGAACATTGGAAGGAGAAATATTCATATTTTCATGTCAAGTTAGCACACTTTAGAATCTGCAATCGTGTTAGAGTAGGGCGTTTTCCGCCTTTCTTGCTCTATTGACTTCTATGGGGTATATGTTAAGGCAGTCGAAATGTTCAAACCAGCTTTTTGCGTGCTCTGGGTTATCACTCATGCGAAAACTTTATTTTCAACTTGTAATACGCACACTACCCGACGCTCTCAAAAAACTTATTTCTAGCATAGTGAATGCATGAGCGGGAGCGATAGATAGTGCTCCACTTGTAATCTAGCCCCAAATCAGGAGGGAAAAAGCAATGAATAGTCAAAGTCCAGGCCAATGCCAAACCAGAATCAGTTCAATCAGGTGTCAGGCAAAATAAGTTAGCATAATCAAAGCCAAATGGAAAGCCAGAGGTCAGGTTGCCAGATGACAGCAGAAAACTAAGCGCTGTAAGCAGGTAGGAAGAACTGGAGAGCATGTAACACCAAGAAGGGTATCTGGGAGCTGGGGATACTAAGGACTTCTCATTAAAACAATCAAGCAAGTTCTGGAGGATTTCAGAGGAATTTATAAGGCAGAGTGTGATGTCATTATAACATATATATGGATACCATTTGTTTGGGTGTTAGAATTTGGTGCGAGTGCTAACCTGTAGGAAATAGCCTTTAAATATTAGAGCAGTTTTGTGGGAGAGTGTAGTTAAGCATGTCCCCGAATGCGGGCTGAGAGGGAGAGACAGAGAGCAGGGCGGTCAATACTAACTTCGGCATAAGTGCAGCTGAACCCGACTTACAAGACAGTGCACCCTGACTTGCAGAGGAATGCGGGGGGGGGGGGGGATATGGCTCCTGGAATTAGTGCAGCAGGACCTGGCTTTGGTGATCGTGCGACTGGATTAGGTAGCGTGTACATCACTAAAAGAACCCGACCACAGAGTTAGCGAGCCCAAAATAGTTAGCGTGGTAACACAGAAACTGTGAAGGTAAGTCAAAGGATAGGACACTTATTTTTGGCCACAGATAGTTAGCTGGTGCCCCTGACGTTTCCTGGACTTTTATTGAGAGATTTTGACTTGTCATTTGACTACGTTAGACATATAATGTACACATTATACTATAAAGACAGAGATATAATTTTTCAAAAAGTATTAACCTATCAGAAATTACCTACTTTTCAGCCTGTAAATATCTGCTCCTATGACTTCATGGCATGTAAGCTTCCCCTTTCGTCCTCACAACTGGTTCTGTTAGAGTCGTGTTCTCTACAAAAAGACTGTATTCATTAGGACCCGCTGGTTCCTCACTGATTCTGATTATTAGAGTTAACCTGCTGTATGAGATAGACAATATACAGTATGCATAAAATACATATATAGTACATATACACTCACTGGCCACTTTATTAGGTACACTTGTTCAATTGATTGGTAACACAAATTGCTAATCAGCCAATCACATGGCAGCAGCAACTCAATGCATTTAGGCATCTAGACGTGGTGAAGATGACTTGCTGAAGTTCAAACCGAGCATCAGAATGGGCAAGGGGATTTAAGTGACTTTGAACGTGGCATGGTTGTTGGTGCCAGACGGCTGGTCTGAGTATTTCAAAAACTGCTGATCTACTGGGATTTTCACGCATAACCATCTCTAGGGTTTACAGAGAATGGTCTGAAAAAGAGAAAATATCCAGTGAGCGGCAGTTGTGTGGACTAAAATGCCTTGTTGTTGTCAGAGGTCAGAGAAGAATGGGCAGACTGGTTCAAGATGATAGAAAGGCAACAGTAACTCAAATAACCACTCGTTATAACCAAGGTATGTAGTATACCATCTCTGAACATGTCGAACCTTGAAGCAGATCGGGTACAGCAGTAGAAGACCACACCAGGTGCCACTCACCAAAATTGGACAATAGAAGATTAGAAAAACGTTGCCTGGTCTGATAAATCTCAATTTCAGCTGTGACATTCAGATGGTAGGGTCAGAATTTGGCATAAAAACATGAAAGCATGGATCCATCCAGTCAAGGTATGTAGAATACCATCTCTGAACATGTCGAACCTTGAAGCAGATCAGGTACAGCAGTAGAAGACCACACCAGGTGCCACTCCTGTCAACTAAGAACAGGAAACGGAGGCTACAAATTGCACAGGCTCAACAAAATTGGACAATAGAAGATTGGGAAAACGTTGCCTGGTCTGATAAATCTCGATTTCAGCTGTGACATTCAGATGGTAGGGTCAGAATTTGGCGTAAATAACATGAAAGCATGGATCCATCCTGCCTTGTATCAACAGCTCAGGCTGGTTGTGGTGGTGTAATGATAAGGGGGATATTTTCTTGGCACACTTTGTGCCCCTATGTACAAATTTAGCATGGTTTAAACGCCATGGCCTACCTGAGTATTGTTGCTGACTATGTCCATCCCTTTATGACTACAGTGTACCCATCTTCTGATGGCTACTTTCAGCATTATAATGCACCATGTCACAAAGCTCAAATCATGTCATGCTCCGGTGTACATGCGCTCAGGACACAGACCCTTGGGGCAGTGGTAGGGATTTGGAGACACCGACCCCTGACCCGGGGAAGAGTATCCTGGAAGTGGATAGATGATATTCTGTGATTCATAGTTGCAAGAAGTTATTGTAGAATTAATGGAGAGTGCAACATATGTATATAATATATTCTGGCTTCACTGTGACTTATAGTTAGTTAATAGGAGTAGCTGCAGGATTCATGAGAGAAAATCCCCTTACGTGAATTGCGTATCCTATCTTTTTAATGGGATTTGCCTAACGCTGGTATTATGAGTCTTGGAAGAAGTGAGTGGTACACCCTCTCCTGTCAAGACTTCTACCACATTTAAAGTCAGTAGTTAAGAGTTTTATGGGCTAACGCGTAACATAAAACTCAACTAAAGTGCTAAAAAGTACACTAACACCCATAAACTACCTATTAACCCCTAAACCGAGCCCCCCCCCCCCACATCGGAAACACTTTAATAAATATATTAACCCCTAATCTGCCGATCGGACATCGCCGCCACTTTAATAAATATATTAACCCCTAAACCGCCGCACTCCCTCCTCGCAAACACTAGTTAAATTTTATTAACCCCTAATCTGCCGTCCCTAACATCGCCGACACCTACCTACATTTATTAACCCCTAATCTGCAACCCCAATGTCGACGCTACTATATTAAAGGTATTAACCCCTAAACCTAACCCCCCCTAACTTAAATATAATTTAAAATAATCTAAATAAAATTACTACAATTAAATAAATTAATCCTATTTAAAACTAAATACTTACCTATAAAATAAACCCTAAGCTAGCTACAATATAACTAATAGTTACATTGTAGCTAGCTTAGGGTTTATTTTTATTTTACAGGCAACTTTGTATTTATTTTAACTAGGTACAATAGTTATTAAATAGTTATTAACTATTTAATAACTACCTAGTTAAAATAAATACAAATATACCTGTAAAATAAATCCTTACCTAAGTTACAATTACACCTAACACTACACTATCATTTAATAAATTACCTAAACTACGTAAAATTAATTACAATTAAATTAAATAAACTAAAGTACGAAAAACAACAAACACTAAATTACAGAAAATAAAAAAATAATTACATTTTTTTAAAACTAATTACACCTACTCTAATCCTCCTAATAAAATAAAAAAGCCCCCCAAAATAATAAAATTCCCTACCCTATACTAAATTACAAATAGCCCTTAAAAGGGCCTTTTGCGGGGCATTTCCCCAAAGTAATCAGCTCTTTTACCTGCAAAAAAAAAGACAATACCCCCCAACATTACAACCCACCACCCACACACCCAATCCCCCCTAAAAAAAACCTAACACTAACCCCTTGAAGATCTCCCTACCTTGAGACGTCTTCATCCAGCCGGGCACAAGTGGACCTCCAGAGGGGCAGAAGTCTTCATCCGATCCGGGCAGAAGAGGTCCTCCAAGCGGCAGAAGTCTTCATCCAGGCGGCATCTTCTATCTTCATCCATCCAGAGCGGAGCTGGTCCATCTTCAATCCAGCCGACGTGGAGCCATCCTCTTCAAACGAAGTCCAAGAGAAGAATGAAGGTTCCTTTAAATGACGTCATCCAACATGGCGTCCCTTGAATTCCGATTGGCCGATAGGATTCGATCAGTCAATCGGAATTAAGGTAGGAAAAATCCTATTGGCTGATCCAATCAGCCAATAGGATTGAGCTCGCATTATATTGGCTGATTGGAACAGCCAATAGAATGCAAGCTCAATCCTATTGGCTGATTGGATCAGCCAATAGGATTGAAATTCAATCCTATTGGCTGATTGGATCAGACAATAGGATTTTTCCTACCTTAATTCCGATTGGCTGATAGAATCCTATCAGCCAATCGGAATTCAAAGGACGCCATCTTGGATGACGTCATTTAAAGGAACCTTCATTCTTCGCTTGGACTTCGTTTGAAGAGGATGGCTCCGCGTTGGCTGGATTGAAGATGGACCCGCTCTGCTCCGGATGGATGAAGATAGAAGATGCCGCCTGGATGAAGACTTCTGCCGCTTGGAGGACCTCTTCTGCCAGGATCGGATGAAGACTTCTGCCCCTCTGAAGGTGCACTTGTGCCCGGCTGGGTGAAGATGTCTCAAGGTAGGGAGATCTTCAAGGGGGTAGTGTTAGGTTTTATTAAGGGGGGATTGGGTGGGTTTTAGAGTAGGGTTGGGTGTGTGGGTGGTGGGTTTTAATGTTGGGGGGGTATTGTATTTTTTTTTTCAGGTAAAAGAGCTGATTACTTTGGGGCAATGCCCCAAAAAAGGCCCTTTAAGGGCTATTTGTAATTTAGTATAGGGTAAGGAATTTTATTATTTTGGGGGGCTTTTTTATTTTATTAGGGGATTAGATTAGGTGTAATTAGTTTAAAAATTTTGTAATTATTTTTTTATTTTCTGTAATTTAGTGTTTGTTGTTTTTCGTACTTTATTTAATTTAATTGTATTTAATTGTAGGTAATTTAGTAAATTAATTTAATGATAGTGTAGTGTTAGGTGTAATTGTAACTTAGGTTAGGATTTTACAGGTAAATTTGTACTTATTTTAACTAGGTAGCTATTAAATAGTTAATAACTATTTAATAACTATTGTACCTAGTTAAAATAAATACAAACTTGCCTGTAAAATAAATATAAACCTTAAGCTAGCTACAATGTAACTATTAGTTATATTGTAGCTATCTTGTGGTTTATTTTACAGGTAAGTATTTAGTTTTAAATAGGAATAATTTATTTAATTGTAGTTATTTTATTTAGATTTATTTAAATTAAATTTAAGTTAGTGGGTGTTAGGGTTAGACTTAGGTTTAGGGGTTAATAACTTTATTATAGTGGCGGCGACGTTGGTGGCGGAAGATTAGGGGTTAATAAATGTAGTTAGGTTGCGGCGACATTGGGGGGGCAGATTAGGGGTTAAGAAATATAATGTAGGGTTCGGCGATGTTGGGGGCAGCAGATTAGGGGTTCATAGGGATAATGTAGGTGGCGGCGGTGTCCGGAGCGGCAGAGATGGGGTTAATAATTATAATGTAGGTGGCGACGATGTCTGGGACCGCAGATTAGGGGTTAATAAGTGTAAGATTAGGGGTTTTTAGACTCGGGTTCATGTTAGGGTGTTAGGTGTAGATATAACTTTTGTTTCCCCATAGGAAACAATGGGGCTGCGTTAGAAGCTGGACGCTGCTTTTTTGCAGGTGTTAGGTTTTTTTTTCAGCCGGCTCAGCCCCATTGTTTCCTATGGGGAAATTGTGCACGAGCACGTTTAGCCATCTTACCGCTACCGTAAGCAACACTGGTATTGAGGTGAGATGTGGAGCTAAATTTTGCTCTACGCTCACCTTTTTGCGGCTAACGCCGGGTTGAAAAAAACCTGTAATACCAGCGTTGTCTTAAGGTAGCGTTTAAAAAAAAAAGGCTTGTTAGCAACGCACCCCTGTTACCACAAAACTCGTAATCTAGGCGTAAGATTTGTTGCAGGTTCACAGTACATAATATTATATAGAGCTGTATGACAGTAATAAGCAGAGCAGCACAGGTGATAGACACGTTTAAGGCATTAAATACTGTTTGTGCATATATTGGAGAATCACATGAAAGCTGTTTAACTGAACACATAGATGCAGAGTTCTGAATATATTAACAAATTTGGAGGAGGATATTTCAACTATGACAACTTGTAGCAGAGAATAGTTATAAAGTTCTGAGTAAGGGAGGGGGGACAGAGTTAACCACCGGTTTGAAGAGTCGTATGTGTGGTGGACTCCGTGCTTAATTAAACAATAATCACTAAAATTAGTAGAAATGATCACCAAATTATTCCCTAACTGCAGGGATTAAATAGCAGTGAAGCTAGACACCCCCTTCCTAGGGTTTTAGGTCTGAGAATGACCGATTGGAGAGACTTTGATTCCCAACAATCTGTGAGACGCCACAACGGTACCTGTCAGATACCCACTTGACTCTGATACAGCTAAAGCCCGCTGCTCCGGAGGGTCGGGGCTCCGCTCCGGAGCATCGAGATCAGGTCATGGGTGAAGAGATAAGGTGGTGAGAGGTTAGGAATTACCAGGCGCCGGAACGATGCCATCAGAAGGAGTTTCTGGGGCCTTTAGGAGGAGAACTTCCATCGCTACTGCTACATGGGGACTCACTCCACAAACAGAGTATAGACTACTAAGTATACACGCAGGTATTCTCCTGGAAAACCCTGTGGTCAGTCTGTGGGCCCATCGACCAGCAACAAACAGAGCCGGAGTGTAGAGAAAGGGTGCAAAAAGATGCCATTTTGGCTCTGAGGCCTTCACCTTGGCCGCAATATAGTACCTCTCGAGTAGTGGAAGAAGAGAACTTTACTGGCAGCAACAGGAAATCAGGTACTCCTTTATCCACCCACACCTACCCGCAGAGGGGTCTTTTACACAGAGGTTGACCCACAAGTTCTGAGTGAGGCCCACAGCGATTACAGCTATTACATTCTAGCCGGCTGTCTGAGGCCGGAGCATCTCTCCACTATAGACTTGCAAACATACATAGGTTCTTGAGGGTTGACCCTTAAGTTTACACCTGAGGGAAGGTGATAGAGCTCCTCGCTATAGCAAGCCATCTTAGGACCGTATTACTAGGAGGACTTTAGCAGGAGGAGGAGCTACGCCACTGTGAGGTACAGACATCCTCTCATTTGAGCAATACAATGACCTCACACCCCCCAAACCACACTCCTGGTTTCATTACTTTCAGTTAAAGGCCAGAATAGAAGAAGTCCTTAGACCTGGGAATCCATACAGTCCCACACTGTTTGAAAAATGATGTGGTTCCGTAACTAGAGTTAGAGGCGCAATTTCTAGTCTATATAAGTTTCTAGGTTCAGGCCATATACCAGAGAAGCTAAACTTCATTAAAAAATGGGAAGAAGAAGCCAACCTCTCTAAAGATACTAAGGAATGGGCAGAGATAATTCAAAAAGGCTTGGCTTGCTCCATCAGTGCAAACCTGAAAGAAAACTATATAAAGGTTATATATAGATGGTATATCCACCCAGGCAGATTCAAACACCCCCACACAGACACAAACATCACCTGTCCACCCCGGTGTTATTGGAACTGTCAAGTCGAAGGCACCTACATCCACATGTGGTGGGAGTGCCCGAAAAGTGCAATGGCGTGGGTAGCCACTTCTGAGCTACTGAGTAAAATATTTAATATAATGATAAAGAAAAAAGTGTGCTGACTCACAGTAGATGAATGCCTCCGATGAAGCACATCCACGCATGTGCGAAACGCGTCAGACGATCCTGACTGTGTACCTAAGTAACCTATTACTATTTTGGACTGCCAATAAACTGTGTTATCCAGCATTCATCTACTGTGAGTCAGCGCACTATTTTCCTTATCATTACGTTTACCAGCGGTTGGGTATACCGCTTTGTATTACTGCACGTCGCTGCCCCAACCAGGTTCTGAGGTTTCCACTCCGCCTCCCTGTGACCTGTCACATACACACAGCGCCTAGCTACTTCAGGGGTGACGCACCAGGAAGTACGCTTCCACGAGGCCAGATCACTCTACACGCCAGGGACACGCACACTGCACCCTCCCGATAGGGTTCCATCGCCAGCCCAAGAGGAAGTACAGCAGTGTGCCCAGGCACCCCACTGAGAGAGAGACAGACCAGTGGAGGGTAAGAGTCGACGCCTATGCTACTACTGCTACCACTGTGACTTTGTGACTTACTGACACCCCTAACACCTAGGCTGAAGTGGATTGCACCATATATAAATATACCAGAACTGTATGAGAGTGGACCTGGAGTCCGTTGTTGTGGACTTTACAAACTTCTTTTGACTGCTTGTTCCCATACACACTAATATTGGGACTATACTCCCCATTTTCAAGGTTCCTTATATATACCATTTTGAAGAAACCAAAGGGGACTTTCTCACTGAACACATTCTCTTTGTGAACTATAAACTATTTAATAAGCAGATTGTACTAAACATGGAGCAGGCCCTCCTACACTTTCCCATTATGGGCCTCTCGACACTCCTTAAAGCTAGTAGGTATCATATGTACTGCTGTAAGAACAGTTATAGCAAAATATTGTAAGACTTCGATCCCTTACTATGATGTTATACTCAACAAAATTAAATTCTATCATCAAATGGCCAGCATTGCATCCTCTTTCTTAAACAACAGAAATGAGTTCTTAAAGGTTTGGGAGGAATGGATAGTTTGGGAGGATACTGTTAGAATGCAGACGAGAAGGAGTGTTGGAAATCAGGACCGTTAGGAAATAGATAAAATTATAGACAGGCCTCACGAGTGTTCACCATAGACCTTTCTTCTCCTCTCTCTCTTCTTTTCTACTTACTCTCTGACCTCTTCTCTTACCCCCCACTATTTCTATTATTATTATTATTAACTTGAAAATTCCAGAAGTTTGCCACTGTCTCAAGTTACTGGACCACATCTGATAATCCTCATAGACTTGATCTGTCGATAGTGTGCATTTTTTTTTACATACTGCTATACTTGCTATGTCCACTAGGTTCAGTAAGTTGTAAACGCATTTTACACTTTGTTAAGGTCCATTCGTTATTGCTACATTATCTGTTTTACTGGAAAAACTTAAATAAAATATATTTTAATATAAGGTTCTGAGTAAGATGCTGTTGTAGTAATTAGAGAATGATTATAACCAAATGCATACTTGTAATTTAGAATAAAGCTCAGAGTTTGTTAAGTAGCAGTGTCCAGGAAACAAAATGGTATTATATGGATATTTGCGATTAGATGATTTTAAGCATAGCTAAAAGGATAGGCTGTAGCTTGAATATGCTGGTAAAATCCATGCAGTAACAGTCACAGACCTCTGTTGTTCTGGAACACAACTTTAAAGCTAATGCAATGCAATTAGGCCTGAGATGTTTTAAAAAGAGGCTGAAGGAATCAGGTGCATGAATGATTAATTAGGCAGGTAAGTTGAATGCAGATACTGCCCAAAACAGCATGATTGTCAGTAGCAGGGAAGACAGTCTTAAAGGGACAGTGATATCAGGAAGGTATATGTTACACATTATCTTAAACTGGTTTCTAAAACATGACAATGAGTTCACTTTACTCCAATGGCCTCCACAGTCACCAGATCTCAATTCAATAGAGGAACTTTGGGATGTGCATCATGGATGTGCAGCGGACAAATCTGAAGCCACTGCATGATGCTATCATGTCAATATGGACCAATATCTCTGAGGAATGTTTCCAACACCTTGTTGAATCTATGTCATGAAGAATTTATTATTATTTTATTATTGTTATTATCGGTTATTTGTAGAGTGTCAACAGATTCCGCAGCGCTATAAACATAGGCGGTATTCAAGGTAGTAATTATTGTGATCAAATGGGTAGAGGGCCCTGCCTAGAGTCACACTGTTGCAGTCAGCTCTTATGAAGGTGATCTGCAAGCAGTTGGGCTATTAGGCTTACATTCTAAGGAGGTTCATGGTGAATAGCAATGGAGGAGAGGAGCTGGTATTAGGAAATGTTAGTGTAGGTTGTATGCATCCTCGAACAGAAGAGTCTTTAGGGAGTGCTTGAAGCTTTCAAAACTAGGGGAGAGTTTTGTGGAGCGAGGCAGAGAGTTCCACAAGATGGGAGCCAGTCTGTAAAATTCCTGTAAACAGGAATGTGAGGAGGTAACAGGAGAGGAGGAGGTCGTGAGCAGAGCAAAGGGGACGGGAGGGAGAGTATCTGGAGACAAGGTCTGAGATACAGAGGGGGGCAGTGCAGTTGAGGACTTTGTATGTCAGAGTCAGAATTTTGTGTTTAATCCTGGAGGCAAGAGGAAACCAGTGAAGGGATTGGCAGAGAGGTGCAGCTGATGAAAAGTGACGTGTAAGGAAGATGAGCCTGGCAGAGGCATTCATTATGGATTTTACAGGAGCTAGATGGCAGCTAGGGAGACCAAAGAGGACAGAGTTGCAGTAGTCAAGGTGGGAAAGGATGAGAGAGTGGAATAAAAACTTAGTTGTGTCTTGTGTAAGGAAATTTCTAATTTTAGAGATGTTTTTAAGGTGGAAGTGGCAGGATTAAGCCAAGGCCTGAATGTGAGGAGTGAAAGAAAGATCTGAGTCAAGTGTGACCCCAAGGCATCGGGTATGCCGGGTAGGGGTAATGATAGAGTTGACAGTTATAGAGAGATGGGGGGTGGAGATTTTGGAAGGGGGGGGGGAAATAAGGAGCTCAGTTTTGGAGAGATTTAGCTTAAGGTAAAGAGAGGACATTCATGAAGAGATGTGAGACAGACAGTTAGTGACACGGGTTAACAAGAAAGGAGATAGGTCTGGAGCAGAGATGTAGATTTGAGTGTCGTCGGCATATAAATTATATTGAAACCCGTGGGACTTTATTAGGGAACCTAATGATGACGTGTAGATTGAGAAGAGAAGGGGACCTTGCGGTACCCCAACAGAAAGTGGTAATGGGGCAGAGGAAGCCCCAGAGAAAGCTACACTAAAGGTACAGTTAGAAGGTAGGAAGAGAACCATGAGAGGGCTGTGTCACAAATTCCAAAGGATTGGATGGTTTGGAGCAAAAGAGGGTAGTCAACAGTATCAAAGGCTGCAGACAGATCAAGGAGGATAAGCAGAGAGAAGTGGCCTTTGGATTTTGTTGGTAACCTTAACAATTGCTGTCTCTGTGGAGTAAAGGGGGCAAAATCCAGATTGCAGTGGGTCAAGGAGGGAGTGTAATGTAAGGAAATAGGATAGGCGTGCATGTACTAGCTTTTCAAGAAGCTTTGAGGCAAGATGGAGTAGGGAAATAGAGCGGTAGTTGGATGGGGAGGTTGGATCAAGAGGTTTTTTTAAAGATAGGTGTGACCAGTGCATGTTTTAGAGATGAGGGAAATATACCAGTGCTGAGGGAGAGGTTGAAAATGTGTGTGAGTATAGGGGTAAGGGGAGAAGAGAGGCAAGGGAGTAGCTGTGAGGGGATGGGGGTCAAGGGGACAGGTAGTGAGGTGAGAGCACAGTATAAGTGCAGAAACTTCTTCCTCAGTATTAGGGGCGAAAGAGTTAAATATATGGATATGTGGGTTGTTTTGGTTTTGGAAGAATTAAGGCAGTTCTGAAGGCAAAAGGGGGTCCAACCCGGTACTGGCAAGGTGTACCTAATAAAGTGGCCAGTGAGTGTATATATATATATATGTATATCACATATATATATATATATATATATATATATATATATATATATATATATATATATATATATCCATCACATATGCCTTTAAAGGGACAGTAAACCTTAAAAATAATGTTATATAATTCTGCACATAGTGCAGAATTATATAACATTATATTAGCCAAACTTTGTAAATCATAATATTCCTTTTTTATTTTGTAAAAATACCGCTGTTTTACAGACCCGCCCTCTGTACTCTGCTGAGCGGGTCTGTTCTTTTTACTGAGCGCATCGGGCCAGCTGTATAGTCACAGCACGGCCCGACCGCGCCATTAGACACAGTGCAGCTCGCTCCTGCTCTGTCTGACAGCGGGAGCGAGCTGCACTGTGTTTAATGGCGCGGTCGGCCGGGCTGTGACTATACAGCTGCTTTTCTGTTCACGCTTTTCTGTTCACTCTGCTTTTCTGTTCTCTGCTGAAGCAGATGTTCTTATCTAGAAAGAGGGGGATGTGAAACCCCAGCAAATGATAGTGTTAGGCAATAACCTGAAATTGAGAAACAACATCATTTATGTAAGAACTTACCTGATAAATTAATTTCTTTCATATTGGCAAGAGTCCATGAGCTAGTGACGTATGGGATATACAATCCTACCAGGAGGGGCAAAGTTTCCCAAACCTCAAAATGCCTATAAATACACCCCTCACCACACCCACAATTCAGTTTAACGAATAGCCAAGTATTGGGGTGATAAAGAAAGCAGTAAAAAGCATCAACAAAGGAATCTGGAAATAATTGTGCTTTATACAAAAAAATCATAACCACCATAAAAAAGGGTGGGCCTCATGGACTCTTGCCAATATGAAAGAAATTAATTTATCAGGTAAGTTCTTACATAAATTATGTTTTCTTTCATGTAATTGGCAAGAGTCCATGAGCTAGTGACGTATGGGATATCAAATACCCAAGATGTGGAACTCCACGCAAGAGTCACTAGAGAGGGAGGGATAAAAATAATAAAAATGTAAAATTAATCCACAACCCAAAATATAAGTTATTCTCATGAAGAAAAGAAAAACTTAAAACATCAACAGAAGAATCAAACTGAAACAGCTGCCTGAAGAACTTTTCTACCAAAAACTGCTTCTGAAGAAGCAAATACATCAAAACGGTAGAATTTAGTAAAAGTATGCAAAGAGGACCAAGTTGCCGCTTTGCAAATCTGATCAACTGAAGCTTCATTCTTAAAAGCACACGAAGTGGAGACTGATCTAGTAGAATGAGCTGTAATTCTCTGAGGCGGTGCCTGACCCGACTCTAAATAAGCTTGAAGAATCAAAAGCTTTAACCAAGAAGCCAAGGAAATAGCAGAAGCCTTCTGACCTTTCCTAGAACCAGAGAATATAACAAATAGACTAGAAGTCTTTCTGAAATCTTTAGTAGCTTCAACATAATATTTCAAAGCTCTCACCACATCCAAAGAATGTAAGGATTTTTCCAAAGAATTCTTAGGGTTAGGATACAAGGAAGAGACAACAATTTCTCTACTAATGTTGTTAGAATTCACAACCTTAGGTAAGAACTTAAATGTAGTCCGCAAAACCGCCTTATCCTGATGAAAAATCAGAAAAGGAGACTCACAAGAAAGAGCAAAAAGCTCAGAAACTCTTCTAGCAGAAGAGATGGCCAAAAGGAACAACACTTTCCAAGAAAGTAGTTTAATGTCCAAAGAGTGCATAGGCTCAAATGGAGGAGCCTGTAACGCCCTCAAAACCAAATTAAGACTCCAAGGAGGAGAAATTGATTTAATGACAGGCTTAATACGAACTAAAGCCTGTACAAAACAGTGAATATCAGGAAGAGTAGCAATCTTTCTGTGAAATAAAACAGAAAGAGCAGAGATTTGTCCATTCAAAGTACTTGCAGACAAACCTTTATCCAAACCATCCTGAAGAAACTGTAAAATTCTAGAAATTCTAAAAGAATGCCAAGAGAATTTATGAGAACACCATGAAATGTAAGTCTTCCAAACTCAATAATAACTCTTCCTAGAGACAGATTTACGAGCTTGTAACATAGTATTAATTACTGAGTCAGAGAAACCTTTATGACTTAGCACTAAGCGTTCAATTTCCATACCTTCAAATTTAATGATTTGAGATCCTGATGGAAAAACGGACCTTGAGACAGTAGGTCCGGCCTTAACGGAAGTGGCCAAGGTTGGCAACTGGACATCCGAACAAGATCTGAATACCAAAACCTGTGAGGCCATGCTGGAGCCACCAGCAACACAAATGATTGTTCCATGATGATTTTGGAGATCACTCTTGGAAGAAGAACTAGAGGCGGGAAGATATAAGCAGGTTGATAACACCAAGGAAGTGTCAGCGCATCCACTGCTTCCGCCTGAGAATCCCTGGACCTAGACAGGTATCTGGGAAGTTTCTTGTTTAGATGAGAAGCCATCAGATCTATTTCTGGAAGACCCCACATCTGAACAATCTGAGAAAACACATCCGGATGGAGAAACCACACCTGGGATATGAACCGCAGAAATTAGACAGGAGCTGGATTTTGCCCAAACAAGTATCCGAGATACTTCTTTCGTAGCTTGGGGACTGTGAGTCCCACCCTGATGATTGACATATGCCACCGTTGTAATATTGTCTGTCTGAAAACAAATGAACGGTTCTCTCTTCAACAGAGGCCAAAACTGAAGTGCTTTGAGAAGCACATGTCAACATAGAAATCTTAGCACAAACTTACTTCACCACCTCCATAGGAGGCAAAGATTGTAAAACTGAATTGTGGGTGTGGTGAGGGGTGTATTTATAGGCATTTTGAGGTTTGGGAAACTTTGCCCCTCCTGGTAGGATTGTATATCCCATACGTCACTAGCTCATGGACTCTTGTCAATTACATGAAAAAAACTCCTATTTTGCTAAAATGCTTGCTATATGAAATAGTATGATTGACATAACATTAGACGTGCCTTCTAAACTGATGTTTAATTATTAAAATTGCATAGAGGGAGAGTTTGTGGGTAATGACTTGGAGAGAAGTTTCATACAGCACCTGTGGAATTTACTGCTTGTGTTCCACTGAATGATGACTCTCAGCACTGTTTCATGCTATTAATGGCTTATCCGAAACCTACAGATAAGTAATGCGTTAATAGTTAAATCACTGCTTTCTAGTTCTATTTTTTAACTGTTTAGTTGTGATAAGTTTATAAGCTGATTATTGATTTGTGTTATTGCATTAAATTCATAATAAACACTATTATTATTATACTGTATTTTGTGTGATTTTCACTTTTCCAGTAATACAGTGAGATCTAGTTTGCCCTTTTCAGCGCCAGCACATAACACCTGCTTTTAAGTATTTATTATGGCAGCTTAAAAGGACCATTAAATACACTAGAATGCATAACTAACAAAAAAAAAACAATACAAAGAAAATGCAATAACACTTACTCTGAATTTTAAATAAGCGGAAGATTTTTCTGATAATTTTTCCCCATTTGCCAGCCTCTGTATCATGTGACAGCCATCAGCCAATCAATCACAGACTAGTTTACGTATACACTGTGAAATTGTCCACATGCTCAGTAGGAGCTGATGCTTCCAAAATTGTGCATATAAAAAAATCTGTGCAAAATTTGAAAATGGAAGTAAATTGGAAAGTCTCCTAAAATTGCACTCTCTTTTTGAATCATAAAGTCATGTTTATTTAAACTTTCCTGCTCTATGTAAGTAATAATTTGTTACTTTTAAACTGGTCCTTAATAGATTACATTTATTTTCTAAGAATAATACGATCCCTGGGGGCAGCTCAACAGAAATACATCATGAGCGTTGCATTTGTATACCACTAATGTAATTAATTTATCTCAGTCTTCCCCAATGTTCCACAAGAGGGCAGTACAACTAAATATCTCTTAGTGTTCACTTTTCAGGTATGAATCCTGTATTATAGTTTAGCAAAACTGTGAGCAATTAAGAGTGCTTTCTATCTACACCTTAATTATAATTGTAAATTCCACAACTATATGTAGTGTTATAATAACTATAAAAAATCATTACTTTAAAGAATCTCTAGTTGTTTATATCAAAGTAGTACCATTAAATACAGTAAAAATGCACAACCAACAAATGCATTACCAAAAGACAATGTAATAACAATTTCATATGAGTTTTTTCTAACCATGTCACCTGTATCATGTGACATCCATCAATCAATAACAGACCAAAATATGTACAGTGAGGCCCCGGTTTACGCACGACTCGGTATACGAAATTTCGGTTTACGAAATCGAAATTTGAAGAAAATTTGACTCGGTTTACGAATTTTTTTCGCAATACGAAACAAAATGCCGGTTTGCCCCCCTCGGTTTAAGAATATTTTTCGCAATACGAAACCAGTGGCCCCTGTGCCCCCTGCATACTCAAGTATGATTGAATTAATGAAGTTTGGGTACCAGTGTGGAGGTGTTGGAGAGGTTTTGGAGCCATTTTGCAGCAAGTTGTTGAGCCTTTTGGAGCCATTTGCAGCAAGTTGTTAAGCCTTTTGGAGCCATTTGCAGCAAGTTGTGGAGCCTTTTGGAGACATTGGAGCCATTTGCAGCAAGTTGTTAAGCCTTTTGGAGCCTTTTGGAGCATTTTTTGGACACTTTACTTGAATTTTTTCGGACCTCCGGAACGCATTAATTGATTTTCAATGCATTCCTATGGGAAACTGTGTTTCGGTTTACGAATTTTTCGCAATACGAAACGACCCGGAGAACGAATTAAATTCGTAAACCGAGGCCTCACTTGTATATACTGTGAACTTTTGCATGTGCTGGTGCCTAAGAAAGTGTGCATGTGAAAAAATACTGTGCATGGTTTGATAATTGAAGTTAAAGATGTCATGCTCTATATAAATCATAAGGCTTAATTTTGACTTTTCTGACCCATTAAAACATTTTTTTTTATTAAAGGGACACTAAATCAACACTGTCAACGTTTAATTATGGAAAATGAAACATAATTTTAATACATATTCATTATTTATTTTTCCTGTTTTTGCAATAAATTACCTCTGAATATTGTTTTTTTTAGTTCCACTCCAATCAGTGAGGCAGGCATAACTCCATCATACTCAGGTATGGTGAAATGTTCCTGATTTTGCAACATTTTACACAGTGATTTGGATAGATAAGAGCACGTTAGGGTTTCCACCTTTAGTTCAGGCCAACCTCGAAATGTCTTGCGCTGCACACAGAGCAGCAAAAAGTTACACAATGCTTAATAACACTTGCAGGTATAAATACCCAAATCCGAACATTCTGAAATCCAAACTTTTTAATTAATATTTTTTTTAAAAAATAAAATCATCAAAAATCACTATTTCCCCCCACCTGTGGTCACAACCTTCTCTGCCTGTGTTTTTGGTTTGGTCTTTGTGTTCTAAAATGCAAATAATGGTCTATATATATATAAAAAAAACAACCAAATATTCAAGGGACATTAAACCCAAAACTTTTCTTTCATGATTAATATATAGAATACAATTTTAAACAACATCCTAATTTACTTTGATTATCTAATTTGCTTCATTCTTTAAATATCCTATGTTGAAGAAATAGCATTGCACATGGGTGAGCCAATCACACGAGGCATCTATGTGTAGCCACCAATCAGCAGCTACTAAGCCTATCTAGATATGCTTTTTAGCAAACAATATTAAGAGAATTAAGCAAATTTGATAATAGAAGTAAATTGGAAAAATGATTAAAATTGTATACTCTGTCTAAATCATGAACGAAAAAATTTGGATTTCATGTCCCTTTAACTTTCTGTTTACTCTACTGTGCTATCTTTCTGAGGGTACTATGTATATAAAAGTATTAAAAATTATATTAAACTAACTTTAGGCTACATGTATACACTGTATTATAACATGTTAATATTGTCAAAATTATATCAGATGTTGTGTACACTTGGTCCCATCCTCTATCCAAACTTTCCCATTTTAAAGATGCAAATGTTCCAAAATCCAAACTTTTCCAAAATCCAAACCATTTGCGGTCCCAAGCAGTTTGGATAAAGTGTTTTCTACCTGTATATACAAACTTGCACATAGACATTCACACTCTAAATCTCACACGCACTCTCATCCAAATGATATAGAATGTCCACAGCACCTTATTTTTAAATCAATTCCTTTATTAGGACAAGATGAAGTACATGCAACGTTTTGGACCTTAATCATGCATGAAAGGCCTGAAACGTTGCATGTACTTCATCTGAAAGACAGCACACATATTATATAGAGACCTTTGCAGATCAACGGGGGGCTACATGATCTTTTGGAGGTACATAGCAGCCCCCAGCATGGAAAGACAGAGCCGGCATGTCACACACAGAGGCACATGTGGTGCAGCTGTAACCTCTGCCACCTGACCTTCCAGAGGAGTCATATGTCTGCTTGAAGAGTCACTAAATGCCTTAAAGTGACAGGCTTTAAAAAACTGTGCGAGACAGGGCAGCCTGTGCAGGCCAGGTTGGAAAGTATTTTCCCTCTCCTATCTCCTGCTCTAAAGGTGGATGTAGAAGGGAAGTGAGGGGGACTGGGTAAACCTTGACATTTGCATTTCTGGTCCTGCGTAAGCAAGAAAACCAGGCACAAACTGTCTGGGTCAAGCGTGGACAGGTGGCAAACATAGCACAAGCTCATTTACATGGATTGTAGCAAAATAATGGGGGTTAATGATTTTAAAACATTATTTTGGTTGGTTTCTTATTTAACTAAGCCTTAAAGGGACACTAAACCCAATTTTTTTCTTTCATGATTCAGATAGAGCATGCAATTTTATGCAACTTTCTAATTTACTCCTATTATCAATATTTATTCGTTCTCTTGCTATCTTTATTTGAAAAAGAAGGCATCTAAGGTAAGGAGACAGTCAATTTTTTGTTCAGACCCTGGAGAGCACTTGTTTATTGATGCTGTCCAATCAGCAAGGACAACCCAGGTTGTGAACCAAAAATGGGCCGGCTTCTAAACTTATATTCTTGCTTTTCAAATAAAGATAGCAAGAGAATGAAGAAAATTTGCTAATAGGAGTAAACTAGAAAGTTGCTTAAAATTGCATGCTCTATCTGAATCATGAAAGAAAAAATGTGGGTTCAGTGTCCCTTTAAGTATGAATTTTCTTGCCAAAAGTATGGTATTATATATTAGTAACTTCTGTTTCCCTAGCTTGACTGAGAGATCTAGGAATATTATTGTCTGCTCATCCAAGTGGAATGTAACAATACAAATCTTATTTAGCCATCTCTCTTTCATAGCCCAGAATTTATTTAATCACAGACAATTTTTATGGAGGTGCAACAAATCTGTGTCTGCAAACTGGCAATTTGCACAAACAGGAGGTTTCCTTTACCCACTTACTATACAGTCTGGGGGTAATGTATGCTTTATTCAAGACCTTGGTGTGCATCTCCCTCAAGTCAGCCAATAAAGTTGCTTTTTAAATCCTTTCTGTGCTTTTCAAAAACTGTGCTTCCGATATTTGTGTCTGTAGTAATCCAGACCATGTGATGCTTATTGTCAACCTGGTAAAGTGGTTAGATTTTTCAATCATTATGAGAATTTCAAATCCTGTGATTACTGTGTTGTATTCAAGGACTCAGCTACCGCTAGAACCTGCCTCTAGTTAGGCGCTTTTTTGATATTCTATCACTAAATAGAAAACATGGGCAGGGTTCAGCAATAACCCGTTATGTGCATCTACTTCTACTAATTAAGGGGCTGTGCTCTTTTAACCTTACTTTGGGTAGATCTAATTGTTATGTGACGCTTTAATTAGTGACCCTATATTGTTAGTGTTGAGTTCCCCTTTGTTCCCCACTTTCACAGAAAGACCACCTTGTAGCTGACAAAAAAAAGTCTCATCTGCCTGTCGTGCACCACTTGTAATCTGCCTGCCCTCTAACTCTTCCCCTCCCCACAACAACTCCAACTTTTGTCTTCTGCCGGCCCTAAGGGCCTGCTGACCTTTGCGTTAGGAACAAAACAATCTTAATCCTATACACACAAAATTCCCTTTCTTCTTTCAAAGTATTCTTAAATCTCCACATACAGTAAGTATTGCTCTCCTAGAACTAAGCACTGACACATAAACAACACTTGATCTTAAAGGGCCATAATATCCAAATGTTGAAACACTTGAAAGTGATGCAGCATAGCTGTAAAAAGCTGACTAGAAAATATCACCTGAACATCTCTATGTAAAAAGAAAGATATTTTACCTCAAAAGTTCCTCAGTAGCCACATCCCATTGTAAAGGACTTCTAAGCAGCAAATCAGTATGTCTGTCCCGGGACAGCTAAGGGGTTGAGCCTCGCGCACTCTCATGTTATTTCCCTATTCAGTTTAGAGAAAGTTTACTATGAAATCTCATGAGAGTAAAGTCAAATCTCATGAGATCACAGTAAAAGAGTTCATGACCTCAGCACTGTTGATACTGATTGGCTGCTGTTAATTTCTTCATTTTTTAATTTTTTTTACCTGCAGCTGAGAGCAGCGGAGTATAACTTTTTACACAGAACTTACTCTGCTGAGATGAGGAGATTGTGAGGAAAAATATCTTCCTTTTTTACATAGAGATTGCCCCTTACCCCCTTTTTCTCCAATACCCTCCACTTATCTGCTGTAACTAGGAGCTGGATTCTGCCCCTCCTTATGGACAGAGTGAATATGCAGTGTAGTTTCCTCCTGCCTGATAGTCCCCCCTCCAGGCATTAACAACAGTGGAATATAATGTAATTGCAGGGTCTCTCTGCAACAAGAGTAGTTGTCTTAAACCATATGCTAATCCTCGTTAGCTGCCTTTGGGGAAAACATATGCCAGACCTGTATAAATAATTCACATTTCTATGTCCATACAAATTAACAAAACTAGAGGTAAGGGGTGTATAAAAGTACGTTCACTTATCTTGTTGTAGTCTTCGTGGCATCCACAGCTTCACCAAGTCATTGGCTCTGCTGACACTTCTGACGGTGTGATCGCCTGTAACCCGCTCCTACCCTGTCAATCGGTACTGTACTTTCTCTGTGCATGTACCCTTCAACCGCTCGCAGACAGGGATTATGGGAGCGTCTCCTCTTCCCGCAGACCACTTGCTTTGACCCTGCCGATGGGGTCCACTGGCTTCAGGATAATGATCCGGTGTGAATGCCCGCTCTTGGTGGGCGTCTTCCTGGCTGCGAGTAACTACTCGTATCAGCCTATGGATCGCTGCTCACACTGTGGGAAGGTTGCGTTCTCCCAGCCTTGGAAAGCCAAACTTGCAGCCCCTGTCAAGCTCCTCCCCTTCCGGATCGCCCATCTATCAGGTCTGCTATGTCTCAAGGCAGTATGCATTGTTACAGTATAAATTATATATGGGCGGAGTTACGGAAATTGCCGATCGCAACTTCCAAAAATATTTTACGGGCATAGGAATTTACATATACGTCAGTGTCAATCAAACGCTGCATGTTTGTGGAAAGCCACGCATCTCGCTCACGGAAAATCACGTGTGTCATTAGCGAATAACCAGACCCCTTCCTCACGCCGGTTAGTCAGTTTAAATAATAAGTTTTAACATTATCTGACGCATTTAGGAAAAAAGTAGTCTGTGAGGAGAGTTGCTGTAGAGAGACATCAGTTAGTGTATTAGTGGAACATTGTATTTTGTTTAATTTTTAGTAGATATGTGCATGATCGAAAAATTCAGTTTGGTTCGGATCGATTCGGAGGTTTTCAAATTTTGTTTCGGATCAATTAGAATTCGGAAAACTTTGAATGAATTTGTTTCGGATTCATTCGATTCGAAAAAATTCGGCTTGATTCGGTTTGGAAATTCGGAATGTGTGCTGTGTATTAGACTAGTATTATGTACTGTATATTAGGTGTACCCCATAGCAGAGTGATATAACCTAATATACTGTACAATACTAGTGTAATCCATGTCCATCCGAATTTACTGAATAAATCCAAACTAATTCGGATTTATTCGGTAAATTCGGCAGTATTTTAATTCGGAAATTCGGTTCGATCCGAATCTGCCGAATTTTCAGAATCGAACCAAATTGCACATGTCTATTTTTTAGCATTATTAGCTATTATATCCAAAATATTTTATAAAAGCTAAAGATAAGCCTGTTGTTTTTTATTTTAATAGCTTTTTCAAAGCTTTAGTTGTGTTAAAAAAAAGAAAGAAAAACAATTGGACATTTCACCTCATAAGCTTTTTAAAAAGCTAAATAACAGATGCTAATTAATGTTCAAAAGCTTTTTCTTTTAAAGCTAAAGTAGTTAAAAAAATAGTCTGTTGCTACATAAGTAGCTCAGTTGGATACAACATATTATAATAATTTATATATATTAATATATAAAGTATACTCTGTATTTAAAAGGTATACTATTTTTTTTATAAAAAAAAAATTGAGTTAAAGTTTGAATGTTAAAAAAAAAGTTGTAAATCCAACTATAGATTAGAATAATATAAGAAATACATTGCAAATAGGGGTTTGCAACAGCTGTAGATTATTTACATAACAAAGAGAATTATATAATTATTTTACAAAAAAATTTAATATATTAAGGACAGTAGTCTGTCCAAATAGGTCCTCCAAATATAACTAGTAGATTACTTATATATATATATATACACACACAGTATATATATATAGATAAAAGCAGCGTTGCTAAATAAAGTGTTGCAACATCTGTAACATTATAACATAAATAAATATTGTTGCTACATCTGTAGCCTTATTATATATAATATATTTTGCATATATTTAGGACAACAGTCCATCCAGATAAGATTGTCACTATGGAAAAAAACTAAAAAAACCTGTTACCCTAGCAACTAAATTAGCTCCTAGCTTAGTACAGAAATTTGGAAAGGATCACACCTGGTTGGCCACTAAGGGCAACTTCAGATGTGGGGCTAGGGGATGCTTTACCTGTGGAATGATAGATCTGACCAAAGATTTTAGACCCACAATAGATAACTCTCACTATAATATTGAGTTCTATGCCAATTGTAAAATTACATTTGTGGTGTACTTGTTGGAATGCTTGATTTGCCACTGTCAGTATGTTGGAAAAACTACCAGGCAGATGATGTGAAGAATTATAATAAAGATGCCACAGTGGCAAAGCATTTAATTGGAGTACACTTCCCAAATATTGATATGACAAAAATGCCAATCAGAGGAGGAAATAAATCCAAAATTTTGGATAAAAAGGAGTTATATTGGATTTTTAAATGAAAAACAAGGATTCCTAGTGGAATGAATAAGGAATGGGATATCAGCTATTTTATATAACTTGCTAGTTCCTATTTATATAAATATATTTTCTTAAGAATTAATATTGTGTTGTATAATGTAAAGTATATAGTAGGTGTATGTGTCATACACACTAACTTCTATATTGATATCTTTCTACTACACCAATTTTTCAATTATAGGATCATTATGAAAAACTTTTGGCAATAGTTTATAATTTATAGTTAAGAACATATTGCTTAAGATCTGTTATGTCCCTTTCAAATTAAACCAGCAAAGATTTCAAGCTTGGATAATAATATTTGTATTATGTGTGAAATTTCCTTTGATATATAGAATAATTGTGCAGACGGTGTACATGATTCAGACACGTTTACATGTTTACTGAGTTGATATATTTTTTATATATACTCTATGCCTTTATGAAGTATGGGCAAGTTTGAGGGCATTTGATGCCCTATATAAGGGTGTTTGTAATGTATACTAATTAAGTCCATTTGTCTGCCTTGGTGTAATACCTGATGTTTGGTATGTTCGAATAAACATTTGAATTATTTTTTATGACCTGTTGTGCAGCCGCTTCTTTTCTGTGTTCACCGTTTGGCGGATTGGTTCCTGCGTACTTTCCGGCTTGCACCTTGCAAGTACTGTGACTTTAAGATTGCTTGTCTCCTGTTTATGACGACATTGCTCAGCATTTAGTTTTCCTCCAGGACGCCGGCTGTTGCGGCTAGTGACTAACTACACAAGATTGTCACTATACCTGTTGGTTATATATGTATATATACACACATTTTCAATAAGTTTGTCAAAAAGGGTTTGGCTAAACTGATATATATATATATATTATATTTAAATCATTTTTATTGAAAAACTTTTGCTTGTACAACATTACAATATTTTGAGTATTACATATTAATAGGAATCATAGCATACATAACATTATAATGCTTCGTTTATCTAGCAATTTTTGTAAACAAGATACCGCGGCCCAAAGACCGCCACATCTGTCACACAGTGAGAATTAGACTAAATTGTACAAACATTGAACAAATAACCTAAACCAACTTAACTAAACAAACCAAGTATCCTGATGCCATAGACTGCCATACTAGAGTTACATTCACATAGTATACAAATGTATATATTATATTTATAGGACAGTTAAATATAAAAAGGCTGTCACTACACCTGTAGAAATATTTAAAGGGACACTGTACCCAATTTTTTTCTTTCATGATTCAGATAGAGCATGCAATTTTAAGCAACTTTCTAATTTACTCCTATTATACATTTTTTCTTCATTCTCTTGCTATCTTTATTTGAAAAATAATGCATCTAAGCTTTTTTTCAGAACTGGACAGCAGTTTTATTGGTCAATTAATTTATCCACCAATCAGCAAGGACAACCCAGGTTGATCACCAAAAATGTGTCGGCATCTAAACTTACATTCTTGCTTTCAAATAAAGATACTAAGAGAATGAAGAAAATTTGATAATAGGAGTTAATTACAAAGTTGCTTAAAATTGCATGCTGTATCTGAATCACGAAAGAAAAATTTTGGGTTCAGTAACCCTTTAAAAATAGATTAAAGCAGTTTTCATAATACATTTTTGCTACTTTGGTAGCTTTATTATATATCCTGTAGCTATATTAGAAATAACAAATTTTCAATATATTTAGGACAGCAGTCCATTCAAATAAGGGTGTCGTTACACCTGTAGGTTATATATATAATACACCTGTAGATTAATTTATATATATAGATAAAAGCAGCGTTGCTAAATAAAGTGTTGCTATATCTGTAACATTATAACATAAATAAATATTGTTTAAAAATTCAAATAAGGGTGTTGATACACCTGTTGGTTATATATATATATATATATATATATATATATATATATATATATATATATATATATATATATATATATATATATATAATGTAAGGTGCAGAGAAGGCGCTCGGATAGAAAGGAAAGTCGTTATGAAGGCGCTGTAAAAAGCGCTGTGTACA
This sequence comes from Bombina bombina, assembly GCF_027579735.1. Taxonomy (NCBI): domain Eukaryota; kingdom Metazoa; phylum Chordata; class Amphibia; order Anura; family Bombinatoridae; genus Bombina; species Bombina bombina. The sequence goes on from NC_069499.1 coordinate 1,343,240,295, forward strand.
AAATGACGGATTCCAGGCAGCAAGGTAAAAAGTAAAAAACAACTTTATTCCAAAAGGTTAAAAAGGACAAAACCAGGATGTCCTGTACAGAGCCAGCAATAGCTCTAACAACCAGACAAGTGAGCAGATCCCCACGCAGACATGTTTCGTGCACCAGGTGCACTTGTTCACTGCTTACCTGAGGTTAGAGCTATTGCTGGCTCTGTACAGGACATCCTGGTTTTGTCCTTTTTAACCTTTTGGAATAAAGTTGTTTTTTACTTTTTACCTTGCTGCCTGGAATCCGTCATTTTGTACACAGCGCTTTTTACAGCGCCTTCATAACGACTTTCCTTTCTATCAGAGCGCCTTCTCTGCACCTTACATTCTACTTCTATTTTTGGCGTGTGTGGCTGTCACGCCTGAAGAGGCTGCCTACCTGATTGGATTACTACAACAGGGGTGTGTCCCCCGCCCACTCTCCATTGTGCCGGGCTCCGTTCACTACACAGGTCTGCGGGAGGAGCACAGACAGCACAGTGAAACGCTTATGCTTTGTATATATATATATTATATAAATATATATTAAATAAGTCTGGGTTCTGCTACTGCTGTAGCTTCAATATATATCAAAAAATTAAAAGAAAAATTAAAAAAACATGCCCCCTAAAAGAAAGTTATCTTTAGACAAACAATCTGATGCAAAAAAGAGACGAAATGAGAGAGATAGAATAAAAATAAAAAAAAATGATGAAGGGCCCATTTAAGGGAAGCAAAAGCAGTTCAGAAAAGAAAAGAGAGAGCAAGTATGACAGAAAATTCGGATTATCCTAAGTTATGAAGGTATAATCTAGATTTTATTAAAGACACAGAGACGAGTATTTTGCTTTATCTTTCCTTTACTATTAAATGCAGTCATTAAAAGTACATATAACAATACAAGAAACTGTCATATTTGAAAAGAGACAGTTAAAACAAAGAAAAATCAGTGACCAATAACAAAGGAGAACTGATTAGACCAGAACAAAGTAACCAATCAGATTCAAAATGTATACTATAAACTGTCCAACATATATTAACCCCTTAATGACCAAGGACGTGCAGGGTACGTCCTCCAAAAAAATGTCCTTAACGACCAAGGACGTACCCTGCACGTCTTTGGTCTTTGAAAGCAGTGGAAGCGATCCTGATCGCTTCCAGCTGCTTTCATGTTATTGCAGTGATGCCTCGATATAGAGGCATCCTGCAATAACTTTTTTAAGCAGTCCGATGCAGAGAGAGCCACTCTGTGGCCCTCTCTGCATCGGCTATTGATGGCTATGATCGTTGGTGGGTGGGAGCGTGTCCAGGGAGGCGAGTGGGTGGCCATCAGTAGAGGAGGGGGGCGGGATCGCGTGCGCGCGCGTGCACGGGAGCGTGCGCGCGCGAAACGCCATAAGTTAGCATTTTTAGTTGAAGAGGCACAAGGTGGGACTCAGTGGGAGAGAGGGTGGGAATAAAAAATATTAATGATCTGGGAGAGGGTGGGGGGTTGGGTGTTAAGGGGGGGCAGCTACACTACAGAAAAACTCAAAATAAACATTTGATTTAAAACTGGGTACTGGCAGACAGCTGCCAGTACCCAATATGGTGCACAATAAGGCAGAGGAGGGGGGTAGAGAGCTGTTTGGGGGGGGGGGGATCAGAGAGGTTGGGGCTTAGGGGGGGGGGGGGTCCTACACAGCAGAATTATTTTTTTTTAAAACAAAACAAAACAAAACTTTTATTTTAGTACTGGCAGACTTTATGCCAGTACTTAAGATGGCGGGGACAATTGTGGGGTGGGGGAGGGAAGACAGCTGTTTGGGAGGGATCAGGGGGTGTGATGTGTCAGGTGGGAGGCTGATCTCTACACTAAAGCTAAAATTAACCCTGCAAGCTCCCTATAAGCTACCTAATTAACCCCTTCACTGCTAGAAATAATACACGTGTGATGCGCAGCAGCATTTAGTGGCCTTCTAATTACCAAAAAGCAACGCCAAAGTCATATATGTCTGCTATTTCTGATTAAAGGGGATCCTAGAGAAGCATTTACAACCATGTGTGCCATAATTGCACAAGCTGTTAGTAAATAATTTCAGTGAGAAACATAAAATTGTGAAAAATATTTGCGTTTTTTTCAATTTGATCGCATTTGGCGGTGAAATGGTGGCATGAAATATACCAAAATGTGCCTAGATCAATACTTGGGGTTGTCTACTGCACTACACTAAAGCTAAAATTAACCCTGCAAGCTCCCTACATGCTCCCTAATTAACCCCTTCACTGCTGGGCATAATACACGTGTGGTGCGCAGTGGCATTTGGCAGCCATCTAATTACCAAAAAGCAACGCCAAAGCCATATATGTCTGCTATTTCTGAACAAAGGGGATCCCAGAGAAGCATTTACAACCATTTATGCCATAATTGCACAAGTTGTTTGTAAATAATTTCAGTGAGAAACCTAAAATTTGTGAAAAAGTGAACGATTTTTTTTATTTGATGGCATTTGGCGGTGAAATGGTGGCATGAAATATACCAAAATGGGCCTAGATCAATACTTTGGGATGTCTTCTAAAAAAAAATATATACATGTCAAGGGATATTCAGGGATTCCTGAAAGATATCAGTGTCCCAATGTAACTAGCGCTAATTTTGAAAAAAAGTGGTTTGGAAATAGCAAAGTGCTACTTGTATTTATGGCCCTATAACTTGCAAAAAAAGCAAAGAACATGTAAACATTGGGTATTTCTAAACTCAGAACAAAATTTAGAAACTATTTAGCATGGGAGTTTTTTGGTGGTTGTAGATATGTAACAGATTTTGGGGATCAATGTTAGAAAAAGTGTGTTTTTTCCATTTTTTTCCTCATATTTTATAATTTTTTTTATAGTAAATTATAAGATATGATGAAAATAATGGTATCTTTAGAAATTCCATTTAATGGCGAGAAAAACAATATATAATATGTGTGGGTACAGTAAATGAGTAAGAGGAAAATTACAGCTAAACACAAACACCGCAAAAATGTAAAAATAGCCTTGGTCCCAAACGGACAGAAAATGGAAAAGTGCTGTGGTCATTAAGGGGTTAACATATCCTCTTTCTTGTCAACTGATGAAGAGAACAAAAAATCCATCAAATAACAATAAATCCAACTGAAAAGACCACCAAGAAGACTGAAGAGCAGGATCTTGAAAAGGAGAGACGTCCATGTCGAATTTTTCAACTTGATAGAAGAATTAGAAGATCTATTTGAATTCTGTAACCATTGAAGAAAGCTTGCTTGAAGATTAGATTTATCACATAGATGCGAGGGAACAAAACCATCCAGCAGAATATCCATATTATTGATTGATAACTAAAAACAAATGTAAAAAGATTAATAATATCATCATAAAATAATGGGGGGGATAAAATGAAGAATACAATAAAGAGGAGGGAAAATACTCGTCTGTGTCTTTAATAAAATCTAGATTATACCTTCATAACTTAGGATAATCCGAATTTTATTACAAGACCAGAGACTCATATTTTGCTAGTTTAAAGCAACTAACAAAATAAATTAAGCGAGGCGTGTTCAATGGGTTTAAAATAAAATTGTTTAAAAATAGAATCTGAAGACCAGTCGGCTGCATCCAAAATTTGTTGAAGGGTAGCAGCTTTCAAAAATGCCTTAGAGGCAGCTGATCCTCTGACAGAGTGAGCAGAAAAAGAACAATCAATACCTGCTTCACTCATAACCCATTTAACCCACCTAGCTATAGAAGTAGAACAGATAGGATCATGAGGAGGAACAAAAGACAACAAAAGTTGGTTAGAAGAAGGAGAACGAAAAGAAACAGTTCTACGTTCATACTCTTTAAGACATAAAACCACACATAAGAGAGGTTCAGAAGGTAAGTAAGGATAGAAAATAGAGGTTGAAAAAGATTTAGTTCTTTTAGAAATAAAGAAAGTAACACCTTCAGGAGTAAAACGTTTAGAGTTAAAGTCTAAAGCTCTGACATCAGAGACTCTACGAAAAGAAATTAAGCATAAAAGAGTAGCCAATTTAGTAGAAAGTTGTTTCAAAGATAAACATTCGTTAGAAGGCCAAGACTTAAAAAGAGCAAATATAAGATCAACATCCCAAAAAGAAGAATATTTTGGAGCTGGAGGTCTCTTTAATTTTATTGCTTTCATTAACTTACAAATTAAAGGGTGTTGACCTACTGGAAAATTATTAACAAAAGAATGTTTAGCAGAAATAGCAGATCTGGAAACATTAATAGTTCTATAAGCTAAACCTGAATCGAAAAGAGAAGTAAGAAAGTTAATTATAAAAGCTATATCAACTGAAAGGGGATCCAAACGTCTTTCCAAGCACCAGCTAGACCATCTGGTCCATGCGGAAAAATAGCATTTTTTGGTCCCGGGGGCCAAGGAGTCTTGAAGGAGTTCTTTAGCTTGTTGTGATAAGCCTTGTAGAGATGAAGATTGCCCGATATTGACCAAGCAATAAGACGAAGAGATCCTTGAATGATGAGATCATGAGGATGACCTTCTGGATCTGACAATAGAAGAGGAAAAAGAGGAAGAAGAACAGGATGGTTCACAGATAGTTCTAGAAGAGATGGGTACCAAGCTTGAGACGGCCAGAGGGGAGTGATTAGGAGAATTGAAAGGAGATCTCGACGAACTACCGAAATGGTTCTCTGAATCATCGAGAACGGAGGAAATGCGTATGCTACTTGAAGAGGCCACGGGTGGAGAAATGCATTGATCGCTAGAGCATCTGGATCTGGACGCCAACTGAATGTCATGAACCAAGCCTCCAGACGAAAAAGAAAAAGAAAAGGTCTGGGAGCCATTCTGCTAAGAAGGGCTGTGTGGGGATTTGAACCTGTGACTCTGTGGTTGCTATTTCTGTTTGCTTACATGTTGAGCCACAGCCAGTTCTAGCAATAGCATGGATCTTAAAAGATCTGATAAATAACTTTTTGCCTTACTTGTTATTACACCTGTGCAACACACAGGTGTTCTCAATTCTGGAATTAATCAGAACCAACCCTGTGCAAAACCTCCCTATTTAAGGATGGCTTTTAGTCTGCATTTTTGTCTTGACATTGGATCTGTTTTGTCAAGTCAGAACCTGTTTCCTGTACTTCTTTGGAGAAAGATTTCCTTTGCACCTGTTTACAAGGTATTACCAGGAGAAAGCCTTTACCTTTAAACCTGTTACCAATCTTCAAGTTTGTTTCCTGCTTTATGCAATTCCTGCACTTGGCCATTGCCAGGAGAAAGATTTCCTTTGCACCTGTTTACAAGGTATTACCAGGGCAAAGCCTTTACCTTTAAACCTGTTACCAGTTTGCAAGTTTGTTTCCTGCCTTCAGCAATTACAAGGAGAGAGACTTTACCTTTAAACCTGTTACCAGTTTGCAAGTTGTTTCCTGCATTGTGCAATTCCTGCACTCAGCAATTACAAGGAGAGACTTTACCTTTAAACCTGTTACCAGTTTGCAAGTTGTTTCCTGCATTGTGCAATTCCTGCACTCAGCAATTACAAGGAGAGAGACTTTACCTTTAAACCTGTTACCAGTTTGCAAGTTGTTTCCTGCATTGTGCAATTCCTGCACTCAGCAATTACAAGGAGAGAGACTTTACCTTTAAACCTGTTACCAGTTTGCAAGTTTGTATCCTGCCTTGTGCAAATCCTGCACTCAGCAATTAGTAGGAGAAAGACTTTCCTTTTTGAATCTGCATCTCTGCTTACTTTGTTTGTTTATTTTCACTCCTGCTGTATGTGGTCTTAACATACCTGAGTAGCATATTTAAATATTCTGCAAGTATTTGCTTAAACAAAGTATTCTGTTGTTTAAATAAATTTGTTTTCATTTTCAATCAGTATGGCTTCTACTAATCTTCCTTTAAAGCAACTGTTCCAGACAATGAGGCTCTCACATGATATCCTGAGACAGAACATGACAGAATGTGAAGACCTTAAAAGAGAGCCCTCTGGGATTATTGCTGTATTGGAATCAGTGTTAAAGTTTATTAAGGACATACTGATTAACTTCATGGAGCTGGTGGAAATGTTATCTCTCCCAACCAAAACCTTGTCTGAAGTTACCTCCCAAACAAGGAAAGGTTTTAAAGAACCCTTAACAGAAGAGGAAAAGACTCGGCGAAGACAGCTTAACCTCTGTTTCTATTGTGGGGGAACTGGTCACCGCATCACAGGGTGTCCAGTAAGACCCCCTAGAGGATCAAGTCGAGATACAGCCAAGTTTAAAATGGACTCTGATGTTAAGGGAACAAATTATTCTTCCACTAGCAAACTTATAGATACCCCTGGAGAGGATCCAGCTACTGAGAATACATCTATTCTACAAGCAACCGTTTCTAACACGCTTCAAGAAATGGTACCTGATTTGAAACAGATGGTTGTTGGCAGTACAACTTCAACAACATCCACTACCCATGCCACTGCCTCTGTTTCTGCATCTACCACATTGGGGAACTCTGCAAAAACACCTCCTGGAAATCCTGCACATTACCTTGTTTCTGCCTTGGTTGGAGATCCATCTAACAAAAGTCACTCATCAGACATAAAAGTGACAAATCTTCCAGCTGAATCAGACCCTGACAAATCTAAAGTTCCACACCTCCCTGCACCACCTTCACCCAGCTACTCATTGACTGAGAAAGAATTGAATGAGATGGTTGAATTGGATATAAATGACACAGAAAATGAATTCCTGGACTCTGAAGGAGAGGTCATACCTTACCCGGAGGTACTCTACCCATCAGGCAGATATGACCCAGATAACAAATTCCTTGACTCTGAAGGAGAGGTCTTTTCCTACCCGGAGGTACCCTGCCCATCAGCCAGTCCATTGCAAGCTGCTGGGTATAATCAGGAACCTCTAAATCAAAACTGTCTTGGTTTTTCAGCTCTTGTTATGCCTACAGGGATATCTTCTAAGGGTCCCCAATCTCAGGCAGCTGTTCCAAGCAAAGAATCCATTCCATCTGATTGTATTAGGGCTTCAAATGGAACACTTGTTCGTAAATCCCACCTTCAGATGTTTGAACAGGCTTTGAGCGCCCAGAGTGCGCTCTTTGGAGGGGGCATCTGTCATGAACCAAGCCTCCAGACGAAAAAGAAAAAGAAAAGGTCTGGGAGCCATTCTGCTAAGAAGGGCTGTGTGGGGATTTGAACCTGTGACTCTGTGGTTGCTATTTCTGTTTGCTTACATGTTGAGCCACAGCCAGTTCTAGCAATAGCATGGATCTTAAAAGATCTGATAAATAACTTTTTGCCTTACTTGTTATTACACCTGTGCAACACACAGGTGTTCTCAATTCTGGAATTAATCAGAACCAACCCTGTGCAAAACCTCCCTATTTAAGGATGGCTTTTAGTCTGCATTTTTGTCTTGACATTGGATCTGTTTTGTCAAGTCAGAACCTGTTTCCTGTACTTCTTTGGAGAAAGATTTCCTTTGCACCTGTTTACAAGGTATTACCAGGAGAAAGCCTTTACCTTTAAACCTGTTACCAATCTTCAAGTTTGTTTCCTGCTTTATGCAATTCCTGCACTTGGCCATTGCCAGGAGAAAGATTTCCTTTGCACCTGTTTACAAGGTATTACCAGGGCAAAGCCTTTACCTTTAAACCTGTTACCAGTTTGCAAGTTTGTTTCCTGCCTTCAGCAATTACAAGGAGAGAGACTTTACCTTTAAACCTGTTACCAGTTTGCAAGTTGTTTCCTGCATTGTGCAATTCCTGCACTCAGCAATTACAAGGAGAGACTTTACCTTTAAACCTGTTACCAGTTTGCAAGTTGTTTCCTGCATTGTGCAATTCCTGCACTCAGCAATTACAAGGAGAGAGACTTTACCTTTAAACCTGTTACCAGTTTGCAAGTTGTTTCCTGCATTGTGCAATTCCTGCACTCAGCAATTACAAGGAGAGAGACTTTACCTTTAAACCTGTTACCAGTTTGCAAGTTTGTATCCTGCCTTGTGCAAATCCTGCACTCAGCAATTAGTAGGAGAAAGACTTTCCTTTTTGAATCTGCATCTCTGCTTACTTTGTTTGTTTATTTTCACTCCTGCTGTATGTGGTCTTAACATACCTGAGTAGCATATTTAAATATTCTGCAAGTATTTGCTTAAACAAAGTATTCTGTTGTTTAAATAAATTTGTTTTCATTTTCAATCAGTATGGCTTCTACTAATCTTCCTTTAAAGCAACTGTTCCAGACAATGAGGCTCTCACATGATATCCTGAGACAGAACATGACACTGAAATATGGACGAATCTGAAAATTCAGTCTCGAGGCAAACAGATCCATCGAAAAAGGACCTCTGACAGAATGGAGCGAACGGAAAACTTGATGGTGAAGCCTCCAATCGCTGGAGTCTGTTAGATAGCGAGAGCCCCAATCCGCTGCTGTGTTGGATAAACCTGGGATATATTCTGCTTTGACTGAAATATTTCTGTCCAAGCAAAGATGAATGAAATCTTTCGTAATAATCGATAAATCCCTTGATTTTGTACCACCGAGACGATTTAAATAACGAACTGCAGAAATATTGTCCATTTTGAGTAAAATGGACACAGGAAAAGAATTTTTTACAAAACTTTTGACTGCAAAAGAGCCTGCCAAAAGTTCTAAGCAGTTGATATGAAAACGTTTTTCTTCTAAAGACCATTTTCCTCCCGTGATAGAGGGACCACAACGAGCACCCCAACCCGAACGACTGGCATCGGATTCTATCACAAGATCTGGAGTTTTTCCAAAAATGGCTCTCCTGTTCCAAGCTTCTATATGGGTGAGCCACCAAGATAGTTCTTCTTTGGCTTCTGAAGAAAGAGGGATAAGGTGTGAATAAGAAAGACCTTTCTGAAGATGGGAAATTTTTAATCGTTGAAGTTCCCTGTAATGAAGAGGAGCAGGGAAGATAGCCTGAATAGAGGATGAGAGTAACCCCACTATTCTGGCTATCGTCCTGATGGGAACCAAAGATAAAGAAAGAGTTTTTGAAATCTCTTTCTTGATATTCACAATTTTTTCCCTGGGAAGACTGAGAGTAGATTTTAAAGTATCTATTTGAAAACCTAAAAAGGTTAGAGTTTTGGTAGGAGAAAGAACCGATTTGTCTTTGTTGACTATGAAACCCAAATTTTCTAAAATATATAAAGTAAGATTGAGTTGAGATTTTAGAATGACAGAGTCCTGATTCATAATCAAGATATCGTCTAGATAAATTATGAGACGAATTCCACGAAGACGAAGCCAAGTAACGATAGGTTTCATCAATTTGGTGAAAATCCAAGGAGCTGAAGATAAACCGAAGGGCATGCAAGTGAAACTCCAAGTTTTCCCTTCCCAAACAAAAGTCAGGAATTTTCTGTGAAGTTGAGCTACTGGAACTGTTAAATAAGCATCTGTCAAATCTAATCTGATTAGAAAATCGTTGTCTAGAAGGCAATCTCTTAACAGATGAATACCTTCCATCTTGAAATGTTGATAAACAACGAAAGAATTTAAGGTGAAGCCTCCAATCGCTGGAGTCTGTTAGATAGCGAGAGCCCCAATCCGCTGCTGTGTTGGATAAACCTGGGATATATTCTGCTTTGACTGAAATATTTCTGTCCAAGCAAAGATGAATGAAATCTTTCGTAATAATCGATAAATCCCTTGATTTTGTACCACCGAGACGATTTAAATAACGAACTGCAGAAATATTGTCCATTTTGAGTAAAATGGACACAGGAAAAGAATTTTTTACAAAACTTTTGACTGCAAAAGAGCCTGCCAAAAGTTCTAAGCAGTTGATATGAAAACGTTTTTCTTCTAAAGACCATTTTCCTCCCGTGATAGAGGGACCACAACGAGCACCCCAACCCGAACGACTGGCATCGGATTCTATCACAAGATCTGGAGTTTTTCCAAAAATGGCTCTCCTGTTCCAAGCTTCTATATGGGTGAGCCACCAAGATAGTTCTTCTTTGGCTTCTGAAGAAAGAGGGATAAGGTGTGAATAAGAAAGACCTTTCTGAAGATGGGAAATTTTTAATCGTTGAAGTTCCCTGTAATGAAGAGGAGCAGGGAAGATAGCCTGAATAGAGGATGAGAGTAACCCCACTATTCTGGCTATCGTCCTGATGGGAACCAAAGATAAAGAAAGAGTTTTTGAAATCTCTTTCTTGATATTCACAATTTTTTCCCTGGGAAGACTGAGAGTAGATTTTAAAGTATCTATTTGAAAACCTAAAAAGGTTAGAGTTTTGGTAGGAGAAAGAACCGATTTGTCTTTGTTGACTATGAAACCCAAATTTTCTAAAATATATAAAGTAAGATTGAGTTGAGATTTTAGAATGACAGAGTCCTGATTCATAATCAAGATATCGTCTAGATAAATTATGAGACGAATTCCACGAAGACGAAGCCAAGTAACGATAGGTTTCATCAATTTGGTGAAAATCCAAGGAGCTGAAGATAAACCGAAGGGCATGCAAGTGAAACTCCAAGTTTTCCCTTCCCAAACAAAAGTCAGGAATTTTCTGTGAAGTTGAGCTACTGGAACTGTTAAATAAGCATCTGTCAAATCTAATCTGATTAGAAAATCGTTGTCTAGAAGGCAATCTCTTAACAGATGAATACCTTCCATCTTGAAATGTTGATAAACAACGAAAGAATTTAAGGTGAAGCCTCCAATCGCTGGAGTCTGTTAGATAGCGAGAGCCCCAATCCGCTGCTGTGTTGGATAAACCTGGGATATATTCTGCTTTGACTGAAATATTTCTGTCCAAGCAAAGATGAATGAAATCTTTCGTAATAATCGATAAATCCCTTGATTTTGTACCACCGAGACGATTTAAATAACGAACTGCAGAAATATTGTCCATTTTGAGTAAAATGGACACAGGAAAAGAATTTTTTACAAAACTTTTGACTGCAAAAGAGCCTGCCAAAAGTTCTAAGCAGTTGATATGAAAACGTTTTTCTTCTAAAGACCATTTTCCTCCCGTGATAGAGGGACCACAACGAGCACCCCAACCCGAACGACTGGCATCGGATTCTATCACAAGATCTGGAGTTTTTCCAAAAATGGCTCTCCTGTTCCAAGCTTCTATATGGGTGAGCCACCAAGATAGTTCTTCTTTGGCTTCTGAAGAAAGAGGGATAAGGTGTGAATAAGAAAGACCTTTCTGAAGATGGGAAATTTTTAATCGTTGAAGTTCCCTGTAATGAAGAGGAGCAGGGAAGATAGCCTGAATAGAGGATGAGAGTAACCCCACTATTCTGGCTATCGTCCTGATGGGAACCAAAGATAAAGAAAGAGTTTTTGAAATCTCTTTCTTGATATTCACAATTTTTTCCCTGGGAAGACTGAGAGTAGATTTTAAAGTATCTATTTGAAAACCTAAAAAGGTTAGAGTTTTGGTAGGAGAAAGAACCGATTTGTCTTTGTTGACTATGAAACCCAAATTTTCTAAAATATATAAAGTAAGATTGAGTTGAGATTTTAGAATGACAGAGTCCTGATTCATAATCAAGATATCGTCTAGATAAATTATGAGACGAATTCCACGAAGACGAAGCCAAGTAACGATAGGTTTCATCAATTTGGTGAAAATCCAAGGAGCTGAAGATAAACCGAAGGGCATGCAAGTGAAACTCCAAGTTTTCCCTTCCCAAACAAAAGTCAGGAATTTTCTGTGAAGTTGAGCTACTGGAACTGTTAAATAAGCATCTGTCAAATCTAATCTGATTAGAAAATCGTTGTCTAGAAGGCAATCTCTTAACAGATGAATACCTTCCATCTTGAAATGTTGATAAACAACGAAAGAATTTAAGGTTCTTAAATTTATTACTGGACGAAATTGGCCATTTTTCTTTTTTACAAGAAACACATTGCTTAGAAAACAATTTTGAGGGTTTGAAACCGGTTCTATAGCTTGTTTTGATAGAAGACTTGAAATTTCATTTTGAACTAAAATCCTGTCTGAATTTGAAAACTTTATTGGGATAGGAAGAGAATTCTGAACAGGAGGAGAAATAAAATCTATAAAAAGACCTGAAACGGTGTGAATGACCCATTGATCTGTAGTAATCAGATTCCAATTGTGAGCAAACAGGGATAATCTGCCTCCTATTATGTTTTGGGAAGAAACCTGAAAAGGAAGAAAAGAAAAATTTACCTTGTGAAGCACGGGATCTTTGCCTTGAACGTTGGATCCTGGGATTCCAAAATCTTCCTCTTGATGGGAAAAAACCTGTTGACATTGGGTTTTGATACTGTCTTTGTTGTTGATATTGTTGGTTTGTGAATTGAGACCTATTAGGGTATGAGGCCCGGCCGGGAAAGCGGCCTCTGCCTTTCCCAGCCTGATCGGAGAAACGCTCTTGATGGAAAATCTTTTTCATGGAAGTTCTCACTTTATTTAGATTAGAAAAAGTGTTCACATAACTGTTAAGTTCCTTAATGAATGTGTCACCAAATAACAGACCTTTAGTGTCCGGGTGAATCTCATTAACTGCGAAATCACACACTCTGGGATCAACTCTTCTCAACAAATTACGTCTGCGCTCTGTATACATAGCAGAGTTAGCATTACCTAAAAAGGTAAGCATTCTCTGCAACCATTCTCTTACAATTATAGGGTCTAACAGGGTATTATCATAAACAGCCTGTTCAGATAGATCAAATAATTTAGATAGGGGACCAATTGTGTCAAGCATTTTATCCTGGCATATCTTCCAAGCCCTATCCATGCCTTTTTTAATCTTAAAGCCAGGAGAACCTATGAATTTAAGAATTTCTGGGTCCACTTCTGGAGTGCAACAAGCATTATTTGGTAAAATGGGTCTGGGACATTCAGCCTTCATCTTATTACGAGACTCTCTTTTAAGTGGTTGACGAAGCTGGTAATCTATGAAATCAGCAATGTCAGAAGAAGGGCACCATTCCGCAGATCTCGGGTGGTGCAAATCATCTGCATTGAATCTAGGATTTCCTAGACAATCATAAAATGTAATTTTATTAGATTCAATATGTTTAGACTTTTTTAGATGTTTTTTTAATTTTTTGATTTTCGGAGAAGCCGAAGAATCATCTGAGGAAGAGTGAGAAACATAATCCTCCGAAATAACTGAATCTAATGAAGAATCAGAATTAACTTCTGTCTCAGAAACCATATCAGAATTGTCTTTATTGGCCAAAGCCTCTCCCATCAGTAACATCTTGGGAGTAGAGGAGAAAGCAGGGGTTTTCCTTCCTTTCCTGCAAGGAACAGAGACATTTGCAGCCATTTGGCGAGACTTTTTAACTAGTTTCTTACTAGTTTTAACTGCACTAGAAACAGTTCTTTTCCTTTTTAAAGCTTTCTTTGAATTTGATTTGTGAATCATCAAAGAAATTTTTTCAAGCATGGAGTTCATGGAGACATCTATCATCTTTTGAATACCTTCTGGATTGAGAGAAGGATTCAACTCTGAAGCCTGAGAACATAATGTAAACTTTTTTTCCCCCCTAAAATATAACTAATAAAATTATCAGAAAATAAATTATAACTGAAATATTTTGCTTAAATAACTATAATGGCAGAAATGGTTAAAAAGAATTGCCCCAAAGAGTGTGATCAAATTAATAAAGTATTGCAAAAAATATTTTAAAACTAACATAAAATATTTAAAATATTGAATTTAGAATGAAACACTTTCACCAGAAGATGGAGATGAAACACTTAAAATGTTTGAGCAGAAGTAAAAATAACTTTCCTTTGCGATCGCAACAAAGTTGCTACTATCCCCGGCAAAGGAACAACTGAGGTGAAGAGAAAGGGCGGGAAAAAGCGTAAGTACGCAAGAACGAAGGGATGACGCCGCGCGCATGCGCAGAAAGGGAAAAGAACTCAAGATGGCGAACGGGAATGAAGGCACAACAAAACAAGAAAACATAGGTAACGAAAAAGACTAAAAACTACCAAATTTTAGCGGAAATGAAAAGAAATAACCAACGAAGTTTATTGACAAAAAATAAAGAAACAGGGGAAAATTAATACCAAAGTAATAAATAAAAAATATACTAAATAAACATAAAATAAATGACAATAAGAGATGAAATAAATAACTAAGGTTTAAATCTAGAAAAAAACAATATAAACCAACTATTATAATGAATAATGCACACTATACTTATCTCATACTGCAGCAGTAAAAGAAAGAGGATATGTTAATATATGTTGGACAGTTTATAGTATACATTTTGAATCTGATTGGTTACTTTGTTCTGGTCTAATCAGTTCTCCTTTGTTATTGGTCACTGATTTTTCTTTGTTTTAACTGTCTCTTTTCAAATATGACAGTTTCTTGTATTGTTATACGTACTTTTAATGACTGCATTTAATAGTAAAGGAAAGATAAAGCAAAATATGAGTCTCTGGTCTTGTAATAAAATCAGAGATATAAAGAACAACAAAAAAATACTTATGCTCATAGAAAATCAGAAACACAAAAACAGCTTAGCATAAGAAATACAGAAAGGGAACATCAAAGGAAAGTTAGTGCAAGTTATGTTCAACGCCATCGTACAAATTTGGCAAAACATACTCAACACATTGCAGCACTTGCGACATATGATGATTCATTTGATCATCATAACTGTGGAGAGCTAAACATTATATGCAGCAACTGTGATGCTGTACATTTTGCAAAAGAGCATCAGACAAACTATTTAGGCAATGCAGCAGCAAAGGAAAAGTAAATATTGAACCTATTAAAGTTTCTCCTTTAATAGAAAGTTTAATGACAGGAAGTCATAAACATTAAAAAAAAAAATACAAAAATATTAGATCTTTAATAATTCTTTAGCATTTGCTTCAATGGGGGCGAATATTGCTCCTCCTCCTGGTTATGGCCCTTACTGTTTTAGAATGAATGGACAAATATATCACAGAACTGGATCACTTTATCCTTCCAATGAGGATAATAGAAAGTTTATACAACTATATATTCTTGATCCAGATGAGGCTGCACAACAGTGCCTTATGATTGATGAAAATACAAATTGCAACCCTGAATTAATGACTGAGTTGAGTAATTTTACGGCTTTAAACAATCCTTTTGCTGAAGCGTGTAAAATGTTGTATAAAGTAGAACAGGAATGTTTAGAAGATGCATCTCGAAATGGTGTTACACCTGCAACTGTGACCATGGCAATAGCACAAGATTGCAAAATCAACGTAGATATAATGCTCCTCGGTGTAATGAGGTAACTATTATTTTCCAAAATGCAGATGGTGAACCTCCTCTTGAGCAACATCTTATTGTTCATTATCGATGTCCGAACAATGAAAACCCCCCAGAAAGTATTTTAGATCCAAATTTGGAGCCAATGTTGTATCCACATCTTTTCCCTTTTGGGGATCAAAGTTGATCACCTAAAATGAAACTTAATTACAACCCTACTACTGTTATAAATATAAGAATTCAATCCTTAGCAAAGCCAAGAGAAAGGGTCACACAAATGCAATTTTATGGGTATATATTTTCCATCCATCACAAGTTTAAACCATTTCTGGGTGCTGGCAAATTGACTCAGCAGTATTTTGTAGATGCATATGATAAAACAGAAGGTAATTGTTTCAACTATGTAAGAAAAAATCTGTCAAAATTAAAGGATGAAAAGTATACAGGCCCCATGGACCATCTACAAAGTGTAGCTGCAGAGCAGGGCTTACTTCCAGGCAAAGCAGTTATACTTCCATCTACATTCCAAGGTAGTCCAAGAAACATGGTACAGAATTACTAAGATATAGGGAGAGATAGTACTGGCGCTAACAGCTAGGTAGTGATTAAATAAATAATGTGAGTAATTCTCAAGGTAAGCAAGAGGGAGTGATTATACCCTAAATGCAAAAGTGACAATAGTCTATTAATAATGGATAATAATCAAGAGCAAATGGCAAATAAGACAAAAGGTCAAAAAATTAATAAAAAACTAGAATGTTTATTGCAAAAAATAATAGGAATATAACAATAAGCCTAAATAAAATTGCACATATGTGTCTGGTGTGTAGTGGAACAATTGAATAACCTAGCTCTAAAGATGAGCTCGAACAAGCAAATAACAATAGGTAAGTATATCAACTATCCTACACATTAATGTCTGGTTAATCCTAAATAAGAACAATATAGCAAAGATATCAATAGTAATCACAAAGTTACACTTCAGTTAAGAATGTTAAAAATACATACAGCCAAATAAATACAAATATTGGCAGGCTGGACGTCCAGTAATAAAATACAATAATAAAATAAGGCAAATTAGTTAAAAAGCACAATAGTAAAAGAGCTGAAGTAAAACTAATTAAGCAAGTGGTAGCTGCCAAAAAATGACAGAGTCTATCTATGCAGACAGGTAATAAAGTGCGATTGACCGGTCATAAGTACAAGTGGTAATACGATCAAGTAAGGGCTTAATGCAGATTGTGAACAGTTCACTCTCATATGCTGTTGATCTTGCTCAGAAGAGTATTGGATCACACTAGCATATGAGAGGGGTACCTGAGGTGGCCGGCGTTATGTCCGTTGGTGGGGGTGGCTGCCAGGAGCCGTGCACTCTTAGCAATACTCAAGTGCTGTGGGAAATCCCCTTGTTGAATCTTTAGTTTTCTGGGTCTTTGTCACCTATCGCAGGCTGATTTTCTTTACCGCTATCCTCTGTGAAAGCGGTGTGCGGTGCAGGCTGCTTAGGCTATTCCGGTTACCTTGGCTGTAACAGAGTGACGTCTCCGCTTACGTGTATTGAGGTTTGCGTGCGGTCGTCAACAGCTGTGCTCAGGTTTGGGCTGTATCCAAAACAAAAGGAACCGATTCAGGAGCAGGGCGTACCAAACGTCTTTAAATTCACGCTTGAGGTAATAAGGTTCTTTTCTTTTGAAGGTAAAACAGTGGGCCAACTTCAACGCGTTTCCCCCCTTCCTTGGGGCTTTTTCAAGAAGTGTTAAATGTTTGTCTTGGGTGCTATTAAATACCCCTCCTCTTGTTTGTGATTGGAGGATCTTAATACAAGGGTGTGAGTTTCCCAGGTGCCTTCTTTAAGGTGGTGCTGCTAAAATTACCATTTTCCAAGTACACAATAGAAAGTCCTTTAATTCAGAATAAAACACAGACGAGTATTCTGTACATATAACAGTGTTAAAAAACCTCAAACTAACTATGGTCACATCTATATGTGATATGTAAACAGCGGACTAATTACATGATAGACAGGAAAATCCTATTGCCAAAAAGTGCTTTTTCTTCTTCTATAGCTTGCAAGGTGACTAATTACTGTTTAGACAGGAGATTCCTATTGCCAAAAAACGCTATTTCTCTTTGTTTTTAGTAGTATATAGCTTGCAGGGTGTGGACCTCAACGGATATAAGGCAAAATATATAAATTATATAAAGAAGTATAATTATAGAAATAAAAATAAAAATATTTATAAAAATATTTGTTAGAAATTATGTATAGCGATTTCAAAACTTATAGCTAATGTGGCTCAGACAATCACTCTATCAGTCAAACATGAATGGTGTTAAATCTAATTCTGAGTTAAGCCCTAAGGGGTGTAAGGTCTTCATGTTATATATTAGTTCTGCTTCTTTTTTAAGTAGCTTTGTCTCATAATTACCTCCTCTCCAATCAGGTTTCACTTTCATTATACCCCAAAAGGAAAGGTCTTTTATTCTGTTATTGTGTACATCTCTAAAATGTTTATATAAATGAGTATCCATTTTTCCTTTCTCTATTATGCAGAGATGTTCTCTTATACGTTCCCTTAATGTTCTTGAGGTCTCCCCCAAGTATTGTTTTTTACAGCTACATTGTAGTAAATAGATTATACCCTTATCGGTACAACGTATGATGTCTCTAATGGGGAATATCTCACCGGTTTGTGTTGATTCATATTCTTTAATTTTGCTGCTATAATTGCAAGATCTACAGCAATGGCATGGGAAAAAACCACATAGTGGGTTACCTGATAGGTCCTGTTCTTTTAAATTATGTTTTGTTTTAAATTCACTTGGTGCTAGCATAGTTTTTAAATTTCTAGCTTTTTTGTAAATGAATTTCGGATTTTTTGAAATTTTATCTCCTATAATAGGATCCTCTCTGACATGATGCCAATGTTTTCTAATAATTTTCTCTATTCTTTTATGTTCTCCATTGTATTGTGTTATAAAGGGGACTGTTATCTCATCAGTATCTCTACTTTCTGTTATAGTCTTGTTTTTATATTTTAGTAGCTGCTGTCTATCCGTAAGCCTAATTTCTTCAAGATTGTCTTCTATTAATTTATCTTCATATCCTTTTTCACCAAATTTTAGACTCAAGATTTTTGCTTGTTCCTCGTAGTCCATTACACTGGAACAGTTCTTTCTTATTCGTAGGAACTGCGCTCTGGGGATATTATTTTTCCATTTTGGCAAATGGCAACTATCTGCGTGTATAAAGTTGTTTGAGTCAACTTTCTTAAAAAAGGTTTTAGTAATAAATTTGTCTGTTTCTAGTATAATGTCAAGATCTAGAAAAGAGATTTTTTCTTTGCTTAGTTCATAAGTGAAAGACAGTCCTTTATCATTAGTATTCATAGCAGTGAAAAATTCAATTAGCGAGGTATTATTTCCCTTCCAAATTATTAAAATATCATCTATGTACCTTTTGTAAGACACCAGGTTTTGCGCCAAGCAACTAGAACTCAGAAATTCGGTTTCCCAATCTCCCATAAAAAGGTTCGCGTAGCTTGGCGCAAACCTTTTTTAAGAAAGTTGACTCAAACAACTTTATACACGCAGATAGTTGCCATTTGCCAAAATGGAAAAATAATATCCCCAGAGCGCAGTTCCTACGAATAAGAATAAGATAAATTAATAGAAGACAATCTTGAAGAAATTAGGCTTACGGATAGACAGCAGCTACTAAAATATAAAAACAAGACTATAACAGAAAGTAGAGATACTGATGAGATAACAGTCCCCTTTATAACACAATACAATGGAGAACATAAAAGAATAGAGAAAATTATTAGAAAACATTGGCATCATGTCAGAGAGGATCCTATTATAGGAGATAAAATTTCAAAAAATCCGAAATTCATTTACAAAAAAGCTAGAAATTTAAAAACTATGCTAGCACCAAGTGAATTTAAAACAAAACATAATTTAAAAGAACAGGACCTATCAGGTAACCCACTATGTGGTTTTTTCCCATGCCATTGCTGTAGATCTTGCAATTATAGCAGCAAAATTAAAGAATATGAATCAACACAAACCGGTGAGATATTCCCCATTAGAGACATCATACGTTGTACCGATAAGGGTATAATCTATTTACTACAATGTAGCTGTAAAAAACAATACTTGGGGGAGACCTCAAGAACATTAAGGGAACGAATAAGAGAACATCTCTGCATAATAGAGAAAGGAAAAATGGATACTCATTTATATAAACATTTTAGAGATGTACACAATAACAGAATAAAAGACCTTTCCTTTTGGGGTATAATGAAAGTGAAACCTGATTGGAGAGGAGGTAATTATGAGACAAAGCTACTTAAAAAAGAAGCAGAACTAATATATAACATGAAGACCTTACACCCCTTAGGGCTTAACTCAGAATTAGATTTAACACCATTCATGTTTGACTGATAGAGTGATTGTCTGAGCCACATTAGCTATAAGTTTTGAAATCGCTATACATAATTTCTAACAAATATTTTTATAAATATTTTTATTTTTATTTCTATAATTATACTTCTTTATATAATTTATATATTTTGCCTTATATCCGTTGAGGTCCACACCCTGCAAGCTATATACTACTAAAAACAAAGAGAAATAGCGTTTTTTGGCAATAGGAATCTCCTGTCTAAACAGTAATTAGTCACCTTGCAAGCTATAGAAGAAGAAAAAGCACTTTTTGGCAATAGGATTTTCCTGTCTATCATGTAATTAGTCCGCTGTTTACATATCACATATAGATGTGACCATAGTTAGTTTGAGGTTTTTTAACACTGTTATATGTACAGAATACTCGTCTGTGTTTTATTCTGAATTAAAGGACTTTCTATTGTGTACTTGGAAAATGGTAATTTTAGCAGCACCACCTTAAAGAAGGCACCTGGGAAACTCACACCCTTGTATTAAGATCCTCCAATCACAAACAAGAGGAGGGGTATTTAATAGCACCCAAGACAAACATTTAACACTTCTTGAAAAAGCCCCAAGGAAGGGGGGAAACGCGTTGAAGTTGGCCCACTGTTTTACCTTCAAAAGAAAAGAACCTTATTACCTCAAGCGTGAATTTAAAGACGTTTGGTACGCCCTGCTCCTGAATCGGTTCCTTTTGTTTTGGATACAGCCCAAACCTGAGCACAGCTGTTGACGACCGCACGCAAACCTCAATACACGTAAGCGGAGACGTCACTCTGTTACAGCCAAGGTAACCGGAATAGCCTAAGCAGCCTGCACCGCACACCGCTTTCACAGAGGATAGCGGTAAAGAAAATCAGCCTGCGATAGGTGACAAAGACCCAGAAAACTAAAGATTCAACAAGGGGATTTCCCACAGCACTTGAGTATTGCTAAGAGTGCACGGCTCCTGGCAGCCACCCCCACCAACGGACATAACGCCGGCCACCTCAGGTACCCCTCTCATATGCTAGTGTGATCCAATACTCTTCTGAGCAAGATCAACAGCATATGAGAGTGAACTGTTCACAATCTGCATTAAGCCCTTACTTGATCGTATTACCACTTGTACTTATGACCGGTCAATCGCACTTTATTACCTGTCTGCATAGATAGACTCTGTCATTTTTTGGCAGCTACCACTTGCTTAATTAGTTTTACTTCAGCTCTTTTACTATTGTGCTTTTTAACTAATTTGCCTTATTTTATTATTGTATTTTATTACTGGACGTCCAGCCTGCCAATATTTGTATTTATTTGGCTGTATGTATTTTTAACATTCTTAACTGAAGTGTAACTTTGTGATTACTATTGATATCTTTGCTATATTGTTCTTATTTAGGATTAACCAGACATTAATGTGTAGGATAGTTGATATACTTACCTATTGTTATTTGCTTGTTCGAGCTCATCTTTAGAGCTAGGTTATTCAATTGTTCCACTACACACCAGACACATATGTGCAATTTTATTTAGGCTTATTGTTATATTCCTATTATTTTTTGCAATAAACATTCTAGTTTTTTATTAATTTTTTGACCTTTTGTCTTATTTGCCATTTGCTCTTGATTATTATCCATTATTAATAGACTATTGTCACTTTTGCATTTAGGGTATAATCACTCCCTCTTGCTTACCTTGAGAATTACTCACATTATTTATTTAATCACTACCTAGCTGTTAGCGCCAGTACTATCTCTCCCTATATTCTAACTTCTTTTGGTCTCTGTGAGAGAGACCATTTTTGTACTTGGCTGGTAGAAATAAGCGCTGATTCTACTTCTCACAGAATTACTAAGATGCCATGGCTATTATAAGAAATTATGGGAAGCCTGATTTTTTCATAACTTTGACATGTAACCCAAAATTGTCTGAAATTGCTGTTAATCTGAAAGAAGGTCAAGCAGTTGAATTTCAACCTGATTTAGTGGCAAGAATTTTTCATTTAAAACTTCAAGAACTTCTTGATGATATCACAAAGAAACATGTTTTGGGTAAACCAGCTGCCAAAGTTCATGTAATTGAATTTCAAAAACGTGAATTACCTCATGCACATATTTTGCTTATATTATGTGCACAAGATAAGCCTAAAAATGCACAAGTAATTGGTAGCTTTATTTCTGCAGAATTACCTGACATTGAAGTCAATCCACGGTTACTTGCAATCAGTGGAGGCTCCTCTATAGGAGCACTTGAGCACGTGAACCCCCTGACCTGAACCCCCTGACCTGAACTGACCCCTGATGAAAAAAAAAAAAAAAAAAAAGAATGAGAAAATAAATATTTTTTTTTTTACATTTTTAAACCTTTTTTTGCAGATAAAATAAAAAAATCTTCCATTCTCCACTTCAGTTTTTACTAAAAAACATTAAAATTGCACTTTTTAATTCTTAATAAGGCTGAAAGTGGAGAGGGCTGTATACTTCTATCTAGACTATCGCACATGCTGAGCAGTGCGATAGACAGAATTATAGGCAAAAGCTCTCTCCACTTTCAGCCTGCATTGAGTGCAGTGCCACCTACAGGCCAGCCCATAGCCTTCTTAAGGAGCACAGCTCTTAGTGTGCGAGAGCCAGCTGTCACGTGACACTCGCACCCTAAGAGCTGTGCCTGTGTGTGTGGGAGGAGGAGCATCTCAGGGAAACACAGCGTGGAGATCCAAGATGGTGTCGTTGACAGATTGAGTCAGTAAACTGTGAATGTGACTTATGCGGCAATGCAGCATCAGATTGATCTGGGCTGGGGCCTGGGGGTGACTGCTGCAGCCAGAGTTAAGCCGGTGAGTGATTTTCTTTAGGTCGGCGGGAAGGAAGAGCATGACAAGGTAGGAAGAAGTGTTCATTTAATAATTTTTAAATGTTTGGCCAAGTTTTATTACTGTTAGTATTGTAATGTCCTAACCACTGCGTGCAGCTGCTTCTTCTCATTAGTGATCCAGGCTGTGTCTGCCGAGTGCTTGTTTTCCTGCTCCCCTTTATTGCTGGCTAACGTTACATCTTTACACAGGAACAAGTTTAATTAACTAGTAACTAAACCACCATGCTGCAGCTGCACTCAGAAACTTCCTAAACACAGATATGCTTTACATACCGTGCTGACTCTGAGCATGGTATAGAAAGCATATCTGTGTTTAGGAAGTTTCTAAGTGCAGCATGGTGGTTTAGTTACTAGTTAATGTTCCTGTGTAAAGATGTAACGTTAGCCAGCAATAAAAGGGAGCAGGAAAACAAGCACTCGGCAGACACAGCCTAGATCCCTGTCCCCAAGGCAGAACACTATCTCATCGCAGAATCTGTAGTGTGTCTGCAGAAAGACCAGACGTGACTAAAAAAAAAATGCCTGCACTTTTAATGTTTACCTGCAGGTGTCACTGTTCGGTTCCATCTTGGTGTAAATAGTTACTACGTTCCTCTGTTTTCAATTTCTTTTCTCTTCCTGAACTCAAGTGTGGAGGGTTTGCAGAAAAGGTCAGTGCTTGAACAGACATTATAATATACACCCAGGTTTTCTGTGTGCTAAAGTTTTTAATCTATCATGCTATACATGTAAGTCAATTGGTAAACTTATTGGAAGTGTGTGTATATATTTTTTTCACATTGCTTTCCCAACCCATGCTGCTTGCTTAGAAACGATCCTCAACCCTAACTTCCCACTCCCTTCTCTGTCTGCGCACCTTCATGCCTTTAGATTATTCGCCTGCCACAATCGCTAGCTGGACCTGATGCAACGCTACTTGTTTCACTAGATGAAGACTATGCTTCACATTCCGAGGCTCCTTGCACAGACCTGCCCCTGCATCAGAACACAGCATGGTGACTCACAAGATATTATATACCGGAGATCAGGTACTGACACAGCATAACAATCTCTGAACTGGTATCCCATTGCTGTGCACTGATGCAGGGGCAGATCTGTACAAGGAGCCCCAGAATGTGAAGTATAGTAGAGTTGCTTCAGGTCCGGCTAGCGATCCACAGTAAATTTGTGTGGGCAGGCAAATAATTCAAATTGAGGAAACACATCGCAACTGAACGCTGCTACACTGTAGGGTGTCAAGGAGGCCACGATATAGTCTTCATGATCTAATCTGAGTTTATGACATAGGCAGCTGCTGCGTAGAACACGCATTGCCGGTCTTCTTTATATGGAGCTGTGTTCTGTCTGGCACCGATAGACATCTGTTTAAATGGAATGGAGGATGGACTGGGGTTACATACATATGCAGTAAAATACTTGGTCTGATTCAAGTATACATTCTGTTTAAATTAATAAAGGTTGTTGCACTGTTTGGACCTATATTTTTCTGCCCAATGCCCATTGCTGTATTTTCTAATGCCTATCTATATGTTGCTGGAGTGCAATGCCAAAAGCACAGCTCAGACCTTTTTTTGGGGAGTGCCAGCACCATCCAGAATATTTCAGGAGCAGGAAATAAAAAAGTAAAATGTACTAAATGCATTGCTTTTCAAAATTCCTATACATATCTAATTTAGTTAATTAGGGAATGTATTACTGGTATTATATATTATCCATGATTTTAGAGTACACTGGCCCTTTAAAAAAATTATTCTAGGACTCTAGGAGCCAACCAATATACTTAGTAGCCAGATTTAGTTTTTTAATAAATGGGTGTTAATATGTATATGTGTGTGTGTATGTATACATGTGTGTGTGTGTGTGTGTGTGTGTGTGTATGTATATATATATATATATATATATATATATATATATATATATATATATATATATATTGTCACACAGCAATCGTAATAAAATCAGTATGGTGGGGTATATGTGAAGTAAAAGTATGTTTATATAATATATTGCAGGGGGTATGCATGAAGAGAGTAGACCACTGTGATATTGATATGCAGGGGGGGATATGCATAAAGAGAGTAGACCAGGGTGATATTGATATGCAGGGGGGGGGGGGTTGGTTATGCATGAAGAGAGTAGACCATGGTGATATTGATATGCAGTGGGGGGGGGGTTGGTTATGCATGGAGTAGACCATGGTGATATTGATTTGCAGGGGGGGTATGCATGAAGAGACCATGGTGATATTGATATGCAGGGGGGGTATGTATGAAGAGACCATGGTGATATTGATATGCAGGGGGGGTATGTATGAAGAGACCAGGGTGATACTGCTAGTTCATACAACCGCATTTCATGACGATATGTACATATGAATCGATTTTTAAAAAAGGTTGTCAAAAGAACAAAGTTTATTTCATAATA
Organism: Bombina bombina; assembly: GCF_027579735.1. Taxonomy (NCBI): domain Eukaryota; kingdom Metazoa; phylum Chordata; class Amphibia; order Anura; family Bombinatoridae; genus Bombina; species Bombina bombina. The sequence goes on from NC_069499.1 coordinate 1,343,265,272, forward strand.
AAAAATTTAAGTTTCTTAAAGGGATAGTAAAGTCAAAATTAAACAGATTTCTATTTCAAAATGACCTGCAGAAAATTTTTGACAAAAAAAAAATCATCGCAGAAAGTTAAAAAAAGTTCTGCTTCTGGGATCCCTGTAACAACAATACAACGTAGCTGCAGGTAACTGGCCTCCTCCCCCAGTCACCCTTCTGTAGCCTGCCGCACTGTTAGACAGAGGAATCTAAGCTTTATGCTGTGTGAGTTAGCTCTGCTTATCTTGTCAGGCAGCGTTTAGACAGAAGCTAAATCACACAGCATAAAGATTCCTAACTGTGTTTACTATTCAGTGACGGACTCTTCAGAGTAATAAATACCAGGGGGAGGAGGTTGCTTGTGTTAGAGCCCTTTCGGTGAGCTCTTAAGGACATGATAATTACATGTGTGTTTGCATGAGAGCATCAACCTGTGGGTTAAGGTTTTATTATTAAAAAATCTCTCCCCTAATGTAGTGACCTGCTCTTCAGTTTTATAATTATAAATAAAGATTAACTTTATATATTGGGGACTGTGGCCATTCATTTATAGTACTTTATTTTATGCTGGTTACACTTGTATTGGTTTCTTACCATTTGTCTTAACAGGATTTAGCTTTATACTATGTCATTGTAGCATAGATGTAGCTGCAGGTAAGTTGCCTCCTCCCCCAGCCCATCTCTGTAGACTATCTGTGTGCTTGCTGTGTAGCTGTGGACAGACAGGGGGAAGGGGTGGGGGGTTGTTTTAGAGCCCTTACTAACTGCCTTCTCAGGATTGTTTAACTATTCATGAACACAATAGTTTTAGGAGATTTAAAGGGACAGGGAACTCAAACATTTTCTTCCATGATTTGGATAGAACATGGAAGAAAATGTTTAGGTTTCCTGTCCCTTTAAATCTCCTAAAACTATTGTGTTCATGAATAGTTAAAAACAACTTTCCAATTTACTTATATTATCAAACTTGCTTCATTCTCTTTTTATCCTTTGCTGAAAGAACAGCATTGCACTACAGACAGCTGAACAAATCTAGTTAGCAAATCACAAAAGAAAAATGTGTGTAGGTACCAATCACCAGCTATCCCCATTAGTGTAAGAGATGTGCATATTATAAATACAGTATTCCATTACAAAAGATCTGCATGAAAACTGAATGTTTAAAAAAACATTGAAACTGCATTTTGTTAGTAAAATATGGTTTACACTCCAATGACATACCCTTTGATAAGACATTGAAAGGGATAGGAAAAAAATTAAACTTGCGTGATTCAGATACAGCATGCAAATTTAAGTCACTTTTAAAATTTATTTTATTTTCACATGTAGTTTGTTCTCTTGGTATCTTTTGTTGCAAAAATAATATGTACATATCCTACACTACTGGGAGCTGGCTGGTAATTGCTGACTAGACACCTTTTGTAGCTTTATCTTTTTGATTGATTGACTAGAAGTGTTCAGCTAGTTGTGCTTTGCTGCTCCTTCTGCAAAGGATACCAAGAGAATGAAGCAAATTTAATTATAGAAGTCAATTGAAAAGTTGTTTAAAAATTGTATCATCTATCTGAATAATAAAATACTCTCTCTCTCTCTTTCTCTCTTTCTCTCTTTCTCTCTTTCTCTCTTTCTCTCTCCTCTCTTTTTCTCTTTCTCTCTCTCTCTCTCTCTCCTTCTCTCTCTCTCTCCCCCTCTCCGTGTGTATGTGTAGAGAGCCATCTGAGGGGTGGGGCTTTTCAAGGGGTGTGGTCAGAGGCGGGGCCAAGTGCACCCCCATCTTCATAATTCACCAGCCGCCACTGCTTGCAATTGTTACCAAACACATGATACATGGGCCCTGTGTGGAGCATAATCTAAGATCTCCATGTATGGTTAATGGAGTTTGCTCTAAGCAATTTACAAAATCTTTCCAAGAAGAAACTTTGATCATCGTAGATGGTTATCCACGTTACAAGAGAAGCAAAAAAAATGTTTCAATTGAAATAAATGGTAAAAAAATTATAACTCTTGGGTTGTACCATACAACCTATACTTGACATTAAAATACAACTGCCATATTAATATAGAAAGCTGTGCTTCTATAAAAAGTACATATTCAAATATATATTTATAAAGGGCATGACTGCGCAAATATTGCAATTAAAAAACATGAAACACTTTTTCATGATGAGATAACTTCATTTATGGATTCCAGATATGTTAGTGCTCCAGAAGCAGCATGGCGGCTTTTTGGCTTTCATATGCACCATCAATCGCATGCCATTGTGCGATTACAATTTTACCTTCCTGGAGAACAGTCAGTATATTTTACAGAAGAGAATATTGAAACTGCAGTAGAAAAAACACATTATAGAGACACAACTTTGACTGCTTGGTTTAAATTAAACCAAGAAGATTTGTCAGCTCATGCATATCTTTACACTGATATTCCTCAGCATTTTGTTTTTCATCAAAAAACAACAACATGGAACAAAAGAGTACAAGATCGAGCAAATAACACTATTGGTTGCATGTACTCTGTAAGTCTAATTGCAGATGTTGAGAGATTTTGTTTACCATGCTTTTACTTCATGTTAAAGGAGCAATTTCATTTGAAGATATCCGAACAGTTGATGGTGTTCAATTTCACACATTTAAAGAAGCAGCTCAAAAATGTTGTCTTTTTGAAAATTATCAATCATTAACTCTTTATGAAGCTGCAAGTGAAATTATGCATCGACTGCTTAGAGAGCTTTTGCTCATATTAGTGCTTCAGCATCTCCACCAAATACTAAAGAGCTTTTAGAAAAGTACAAAAAAAACTTTTTGAAGCCCTTTCAAGACACCCAGGTCACACACCAGAGTGTCAAAAATGTTAAAATTATGCACTTAAAGATATTCAGGATATTTTAATTGTTCATGGCAAAAATTGTCAGGATTTTGGTTTACCAAATCCTCCAAACAATTTACCTGAAAATCCCAGAGATCTCTATGATGCTTCTTTTGAAAGTTATACTGGAGTTAAAATGAAGGCATCTTTTAATGACCTTCAAAGTGAAAGTTTTGAAGAAATTATTCCTGCATTGGAAAAGGACAGTTTACCATAAAGGTGTTATTTTCTTGATGGTCCTGGTGGTAGTGGTAAAACCTACCTATACAAGACTTTGTTGAGGGCATTTAGAGGAAATAGTGAGTTAGCATTACCAGTTGCTTCAATGGGTATCGCAGCAAATTTGCTTGAAGTTCGACGAACATACCACTCGCAGTTTAAGTTGCCAGTTCCTTTGTTGAATACTTCAACCTCTTCCATGAGGCAAACTTCTAATGATGCGCAAATGATCCGTACTGCAAAGTTTATTATTTGTGATGAATCAACCATGTCTTCCAGTGATGCACTCAGATGTGTTGACAAACTCCTGCAAGAGTTGATGTATAACAACAAACCTTTTGGAGGCAAAACTATGCTGCTTGGAGGTGATTTCAGACAAACTCTTCCTGTTGTTGCACACGGAAGTAGATCAGCTATAGTTGAAGCAAGCATAAAATTTAATCCACTCGGGCATAAGTTTAAAATGTTTAAGATGACTAATAATGTAAGATCTGTTGATCCAAAGTTTAGCTCTTGGCTTTTAAAGCTTGGAGATGGACTACTGACAAACGAGCATGGCTTTCATGAAGACATTTTTTTGAAATTCCATCTGAAATTATCTGCAAAGACTCCATTGTAAAGGAGATTTTTGGTGAAGAGTTAAAAGATTCTGATGCTTTTCATTTTTCAAAAATGGCCATTTTATGTCCAAAAAATAGTGATGTTGATAAAAATCAATGAAGTTCTGAGTTTGTTAGAAGGTGAAACCTCGACTTACTTAAGTACTGATTCTATTGATGATGAATCACAGGAAGATAGGGATAATTACCCAGTTGAGTTTTAAAATTAAATTGGTTCCTTCTGGAATGCCAGTTCATAAACTCAATCTTAAAATAGGTAGTATTATGCTTTTGCGTAATCTTAACATCAAAAGAGGTCTTTGTAATGGCACCAGATTGGTTGTGAAAGCTTTGCGTGAAAATGTAATTATTGCACAAGTATTAACAGATACAGGTGAAGGGCAAAATGTTTTCATTCCCCGAATTGACTTAGCCCCAAGTAATACAGAATTTCCTTTTGTATTACGAAGAAGACAATTTCCAGTTAAATTAGCATTCACTATGACCATTAACAAATCTCAAGAACAAACTTTAGAAAGAGTTGGCATCTATTTGCCAGAGCCAGTTTTCAGCCATGGAGAGTTATATGTAGCTTTTTCTCTGGTAAAAAGCTCTGTATATGTAAAAGTTAAGGTCATAGACAGACAAGAATAAGGCTACTTATTAACTGGAAGTGATGCCTGTTTTACTAAAAATGTTGTATATAAAGAAATATACTTAAAGTAGACATAATTTGAAGAGCACAAATGTTGTATTTATTTAGGACAGTAGTTTGTCCAAAAAGGGTGTTGCTATATCTGTAGTTTATTATTTATAAAATATTTTTAATATATTTAAGAGAGTATTCCCTAAAAAATACAGTATTGCTACACCTGTGGCTTAAATAATTATATAAAAGCAGAGTTACAAAATAGGTTGTTTATACATCTGTAGCTTAAAAAATAATTAGACTGTCCTCTGGGCAGGCTTATCGACTAGTCATAACAATAAATTAGATTTAACCTGTTATGTAAAAAGATAACTTGACAGACTTCTTTTAGTTTATTGTCCTGTTAAACTTCTGTCCGGTAAAAATTTTAATGTAAAAATAGGTATTTTTCTTTGCATATCTTTATTGAGGTTTACAGTATATAGTACAAAACAGCAGATGCTATAACACAATGTAATACAGTAGTGGCAAATACAAGAGTATTGAAATACAATAAGATCAATAATAAGATCAACCTCAATACACTTTTTCATTATCAGCTGCAACGTAAAGTCTAAATGGATTAATAACAATTGACAACAGGATTAATCAGTAACCATTTGCTCAGTCAATAGATGAAGCTTAGTGAGATAGAAAGAAGAAAAAAAGACGAAAAAGAGTATAAGTAGGTCAAGTCGTCATAGTATAATTTCCCAGGAACAGAAATTGTGTATTATATTGGACCTATACTCATTAGGGTTGTGTGATACAGAAAAAAAAAATCAAGTTTTTTTGCTGAAATTTTGCGATTGAGATTTGAATTAAAGGGATACTGAACCCAAATGTTTTCTTTCACGATTCAGATAGAGCTTTCTAATTTACTCCTATTATCAATTTTTCTTCGTTCTCTTGGTATCTTTATTTGAAAAAGCAGGAATGTAAGCTTATGAGCTGGCCCATTTTTGGTTCAGACCCTGGATAGAGCTTGCTGATTGGTGATTACATTTAGCCACCAATCAGCTAGCTGTACCCAGGTGCTGAACTAAAGATGGGCCGGCTTATAAACTTACATTCCTGCTTTTTCAAATAAAGATACCAAGAGAATGAAGAAAAATTGATAACAGGAGTAAATTAGAAAGTTGTTTAAAACTGCATTTGCAATGTAGAGGAAATAGGCCAGAGAAAAGATCCCCACCAGTGTGCCACCTTTCATGTCTATGAACGCCTCATGACTGAAGCAACAAACCATGAAGCAAATAAAATGGCGGCGGTAGTAATATGTGCTACGACACTGACGTGATGCTTCCTAGTCCGCCCTCCTGGAGGACTGATCAACGCTGCTGCTGGGCTGGACTAGAGCGTTTGTTTGACTGACATGTTCAGGAAGCAGTTTCAGAATGTTTTTGTTTTTTTGCTTGTGTAGAAAACAAATTGCAGCCTCATGCAATTTACATATTGCATAGCCTCACATCGCGATTAATTGCATCATGCGATTAATTGCACAGCCCTAATACTAACTGTAATTGCATTAGGAGTAAGAATCAATACACTTTGGAACAGTATTTCATCACATAACTATTAAAGCCTAGAGATTACCAAAAATGTGTTAAAGTGCAATTGAAACTATGTTGAACCTGCCAAGAGAGAAGAAAGCCCAGAGAAGGACCGTATCTCTCCTCCCAGTTCCCCCTCACAGAAATCTATTTGCCAACTGTAGTTCTACAAGTTACAAACCTAATTAGAATTAGTAATTAAGATTATCTGAAAACATGTCCCACATTGCCCAAATTGCATCATGGGTAGCCAAGGTACCTAGCGAGGAGTGAACAAATCCCTCCCTTTTCCTGACGTAATCAATAATATCCAAGACCTGTGTCCAGCTAGGTGGTTTCTCCTTCAACCAGGTTCTCACGAGCGCCAGTTTACATGCAATTAGAACAATAATAATGAGGGATCTCTGTTCTGGCCTTAGTCTATTAAAATTATAGTGATAAAAAAATATATTTTAATACACTTGATTACTGCTTGTTTAAGTACATTATAGAAAAGAAACATTTTGAGTACTATGTCTCTTTATCTTCTGGGTGGTGCATCCTACATAATTATTTTACAATCACAGTTCAATAAATAAGTATGCTTTTACAATCAATATATGAATTGATAATGTACATTAATCAAGACTTTTTCATTATTATCTTTTTTTTAAATAAAATTATTAGAATTACCATTCTTCCCTTCCAGTAAATCGCAATCTTCTCTCCCAGCATTTATGGTTTGATGGTTGTATTTTAAAATGTAAATAACAGTCTATATGTATTTAAAACAACAAATATTACCTTACTGATTACAAGCAATGCATACACTGCTCAGCGCCTGAACTTTCTCCCATTGGATAGTGCACACTGGACAGGAGTAACAGCTAAGATTCCCCACACGTAACAAACAGTACTAAAAAATGCAAAATGTATTTAGCCAGAAGAAAAATACAGAACAAGGTATTCCTTTCTGGGTTTTTTCTTATGGGTGAATACATTTTGCACCTTTATAGTGGTGTGGACTCTGCATACTGAACCTTACTGATTACAGTACTGATCTTTCTGATGCCACTGTGTATACAAAAGTATTACAAATGATATAAAACTAACTTTAGGTTGCAGATATAGGCTGTATTATAATATGTAAATATTGCCAAAATGACATGTTTACCTATAATCGAAAATCCACGACAAGGAAGTTGGTTTCTTATTCAAGCTGTTTCTTATTCGTGAAATTCTGTTTCTTATTCATGGAAGTTGGTTTCTTATTCAATTTTTTTGTCAGACTGCTTTAAATTGACTTTAAAATAAAAAAATAGGTTTTATTAAAATAATAATATGATTCATATAATGTAGTTACACAGAGGTGGAATCTCTTTATATAACAATTAGATATACAAACTTGAAAAAAGGGCATACGTTGGCACCACTACAAATATTACTATTTTGAATAAGTAACATATATTTTCAAAGGGTTAATAACCATTTGGCCACTGATTTCACTATGCATATATACAGGGTAGATCCCCCTCCATGCCATGCAATTGTTTTTAGCCTGGCCCAATGGTGTTTTTGGCACAGAAATTGATGCCAACCCTGGCATAGGTGACATAATTCTCATTTTTGAATAAGTAACAGATACTTTCAAAGGGTTAATAACCATTGGGCCACTGATTTCACTATGAATATATACAGGGTAGATCCCCCTCCATGCCATGCAATTGTTTCTAGCCTGGCCCAATGGTGTTTTTGGCACAGAAATTGATGCCAACCCTGGCATAGATAACATAATTCTCATTTTTGAATAAGTAACAGATATTTTCAAAGGGTTAATAACCATTGGGCCACTGATTTCACTATGAATATCTACAGGGTAGATCCCCCTCCATGCCATGCAATAGTTTTTAGCCTGGCCCAATGGTGTTTTTGGCACATAAATTGATACCAACCCTGGCATAGGTGACATAATTCTCATTTTTGAATAAGTAACAGATACTTTCAAAGGGTTCATAACCATTGGGCCACTGATTTCACAATGAATATATACAGGGCAGATCCCCCTCCATGCTATGCAATTGTTTTTAGCCTGGCCCAATTGTGTTTCGGGCACAGAAATTGATGCTAACACTGGCATAGGTGACATAATTCTCATTTTTGAATAAGTAACAGATATTTTCAAAGGGTTAATAACCATTGTGCCACTGATTTCACTATGAATATACACAGGGTAGATCCCCCTCCATGTCATGCAATTGTGTTTAGCCTGGCCCAATGGTGTTTTTGGCACAGAAATTGATGCCAACCCTGGCATAGGTAACATAAATCTAATTTTTGAATAAGTAACAGATATTTTCAAAGGGTTAATAACCATTGGACCACTGATTTCACTATGAATATCTACAGGGTAGATCCCCCTCCATGCCATGCAATTGTTTTTAGCCTGGCCCAATGGTGTTTTTGGCACAGAAATTGATGCCAACCCTGGCATAGATAACATGATTCTCATTTTTGGGGCCAGGCTAAAAACAATTGCATGGCATGGAGGGGCATCTACCCTGTAGATATTCATAGTGAAATCAGTGGCCCAATGGTTATTAACCCTTTGAAAATATCTGTTACTTTTTCAAAAGTTAGAATGATGTCACCTATGCCAGGGTTGGCATCAATTTATGTGCCAAAAACACCATTCGGCCAGGCTAAAAAGAATTGCATGGCATGGAGGGGGATCTACCCTGTAGATATTCATAGTGAAATCAGTGGCCCAATGGTTATTAACCCTTTGAAAATATCTGTTACTTATTCAAAAATAAGAATTATGTTATCTATGCCAGGGTTGGCATCAATTTCTGTGCCAAAAACACCATTGGGCCAGGCTAAAAACAATTGCATGACATGGAGGAGGATCTACCCTGTATAAATTCATAGTGAAATCAGTAGCCCAATGGTTATTAACCCTTTGAAAATATCTGTTACTTATTCAAAAATGAGAATTATGTCACCTATGCCAGTGTTGGCATCAATTTATGTGCCCAAAACACCATTGGGCCAGGCTAAAAACAATTGCATGTCATGGAGGAGGATCTACCCTGTGTATATTCATAGTGAAATCAGTGGCTCAATCGTTATTAACCCTTTGAAAATATCTGTTACTTATTCAAAAATGAGAATTATGTCACCTATGCCAGGGTTGGCATCAATTTCTGTGCCCAAAACACCATTGGGCCAGGCTAAAAACAATTGCATGTCATGGAGGGGGATCTACCCTGTATATATGCATAGTGAAATCAGTGGCCCAATGGTTATTAACCCTTTGAAAATATCTGTTACTTATTAAAAAAAGAATATTAGCACACCTATGCCAGTGTTGGCATCAATTTCTGTGCCCAAAACACCATTGGGCCAGGCTAAAAACAATTGCATGTCATGGAGGGAGATCTAACCTGTATATATTTATATTGAAATCAGTGGCCCAATGGTTATTAACCCTTTGAAAATATCTGTTACTTATTCAAAACGAGAAATACGTCACCTATGCCAGGGTTAGCATCAATTTCTGTGCCAAAAACACCATTGGGCCAGGCTAAAAACAATTGCATGACATGGAGGGGGATCTACCCTGTATAAATTCATAGTGAAATCAGTGGCCCAATGGTTATTAACCCTTTGAAAATATATGTTACTTATTAAAAAATGAGAATTATGTCACCTATGCCAGTGTTGGCATCAATTTCTGTGCCCGAAACACAATTAGGCCAGGGTAAAAACAATTGCATGTCATGTAAGGGGATCTGCCCTGTATATATTCATAGTGAAATCAGTGGCCCAATGGTTATTAACCCTTTGAAAATATATGTTACTTATTCAAAAATGAGAATTATATTATCTATGCCAGGGTTGGCATCAATTTCTGTGCCAAAAAGACCATTGGGCCATGATAAAAACAATTGCATGGAATGGAGGGGGATCTACCCTGTATATATTCATAGTGAAATCAGTGGCCCAATGGTTATTAACCCTTTGAAAATATGTTACTTATTCAAAAATGAGAATTAGAGCACCTATGCCATTGTTGGCATCAATTTCTGTGCCCAAAACACCATTGGGCCAGGCTAAAAACAATTGCATGTCATGGAGGAGGATCTACCCTGTGTATATTCATAGTGAAATCAGTGGCTCAATGGTTATTAACCCTTTGAAAATATCTGTTACTTATTCAAAAATGAGAATTATGTCACCTATGCCAGGGTTGGCATCAATTTCTGTGCCCAAAACACCATTGGGCCAGGCAAAAAATAACTGCATGGCATGGAGGGGGATCTACCCTGTATATTCAAAGTGAAATCAGTGGCCCAATGGTTATTAACCCTTTGAAAATATCAGTTACTTATTAAAAAATGAGAATTGCAACACCAATGCCAGGGTTGGCTTCGATTTCTGTGCCAAAAACACATTGGGCCAGGCTAAAAACAATTGCATGTCATGGAGGGGGATCTACCCTGTGTATATTCATAGTGTAATCAGTGGCCCAATGGTTATTGACCCTTTGAAAATATCTGTTACTTATTCAAAAATGAGAATTAGAGCGCCTATGCCAGTGTTAGCATCAATTTCTGTGCCCAAAACACCATTGGGCCATGCTAAAAACAATTGCATGTCATGGAGGGAGATCTAACCTGTATATATTTATATTGAAATCAGTGGCCCAATGGTTATTAACCCTTTGAAAATATCTATTACTTATTCAAAACGAGAAATATGTCACCTATGCCAGGGTTGGCATCAATTTCTGTGCCAAAAACACCATTGGGCCAGGCTAAAAACAATTGCATGACATGGAGGGGATCTACCCTATATAAATTCATAGTGAAATTAGTGGCCCAATGGTTATTAGCCCTTTGAAATTATCTGTTACTTATTCAAAAATGAGAATGATGTCACCTATGCCAGGGTTGGCATCAATTTCTGTGCCAAAACACCATTGTGCCAGGCTAAAAACAATTGCATGGCATGGAAGGGGATCTGCCCTGTATATATTCAAAGTGAAATCAGTGGCCCAATGGTTATTAACCCTTTGAAAATATATGCTACTTATTCAAAAATGAGAATTAGAGCACCTATGCCAGTGTTGGCATCAATTTCTGTGCCAAAAACACCATTGGGCCAGGCTAAAAACAATTGCATGACATTGAGGGGGATCTACCCTGTATAAATTCATAGTGAAATCAGTGGCCCAATGGTTATTAACCCTTTGAAAATATCTGTTACTTATTCAAAAATGAGAATTATGTCACCTATGCCAGTGTTGGCATCAATTTCTGTGCCCGAAACACCATTGGGCCAGGCTAAAAACAATTGCATGTCATGGAGGGGGATCTACCCTGTATATATGCATAGTAAAATCAGTGGCCCAATGGTTATTAACCCTTTGAAAATATATGTTACTTATTCAAAACGAGAAATATGTCACCTATGCCAGGGTTGGCATCAATTTCTGTGCCAAAAACACCATTGGGCCAGGCTAAAAACAATTGCATGACATGGAGGGGGATCTAACCTGTATATATTTATATTGAAATCAGTGGCCCAATGGTTATTAACCCTTTGAAAATATCTGTTACTTATTCAAAACGAGAAATATGTCACCTATGCCAGGGTTGGCATCAATTTCTGTGCCAAAAACACCATTGGGCCAGGCTAAAAACAATTGCATGACATGGAGGGGAATCTACCCTGTATAAATTCATAGTGAAATCAGTGGCCCAATGGTTATTAACCCTTTGAAAATATCTGTTACTTATTCAAAAATGAGAATGATGTCACCTATGCCAGGGTTGGCATCAATTTATTTGCCAAAAACACCATTGGGCCAGGCTAAAAACAATTGCATGTCATGGAAGGGGATCTACTCTGTATATATGCATAGTAAAATCAGTGGCCCAATGGTTATTAACCCTTTGAAAATATCTGTTACTTATTCAAAATGAGAAATATGTCACATATGCCAGGGTTGGCATCAATTTCTGTGCCAAAAACACCATTGGGCCAGGCTAAAAACAATTGCATGACATGGAGGGGGATCTACCCTGTATAAATTCATAGTGAAATCAGTGGCCCAATGGTTATTAACCCTTTGAAAATATATGTTACTTATTAAAAAATGAGAATTATGTCACCTATGCCAGTGTTGGCATCAATTTCTGTGCCCGAAACACAATTAGGCCAGGGTAAAAACAATTGCATGTCATGTAAGGGGATCTGCCCTGTATATATTCATAGTGAAATCAGTGGCCCAATGGTTATTAACCCTTTGAAAATATATGTTACTTATTCAAAAATGAGAATTATATTATCTATGCCAGGGTTGGCATCAATTTCTGTGCCAAAAAGACCATTGGGCCATGATAAAAACAATTGCATGGAATGGAGGGGGATCTACCCTGTATATATTCATAGTGAAATCAGTGGCCCAATGGTTATTAACCCTTTGAAAATATGTTACTTATTCAAAAATGAGAATTAGAGCACCTATGCCATTGTTGGCATCAATTTCTGTGCCCAAAACACCATTGGGCCAGGCTAAAAACAATTGCATGTCATGGAGGAGGATCTACCCTGTGTATATTCATAGTGAAATCAGTGGCTCAATGGTTATTAACCCTTTGAAAATATCTGTTACTTATTCAAAAATGAGAATTATGTCACCTATGCCAGGGTTGGCATCAATTTCTGTGCCCAAAACACCATTGGGCCAGGCAAAAAATAACTGCATGGCATGGAGGGGGATCTACCCTGTATATTCAAAGTGAAATCAGTGGCCCAATGGTTATTAACCCTTTGAAAATATCAGTTACTTATTAAAAAATGAGAATTGCAACACCAATGCCAGGGTTGGCTTCGATTTCTGTGCCAAAAACACATTGGGCCAGGCTAAAAACAATTGCATGTCATGGAGGGGGATCTACCCTGTGTATATTCATAGTGTAATCAGTGGCCCAATGGTTATTGACCCTTTGAAAATATCTGTTACTTATTCAAAAATGAGAATTAGAGCGCCTATGCCAGTGTTAGCATCAATTTCTGTGCCCAAAACACCATTGGGCCATGCTAAAAACAATTGCATGTCATGGAGGGAGATCTAACCTGTATATATTTATATTGAAATCAGTGGCCCAATGGTTATTAACCCTTTGAAAATATCTATTACTTATTCAAAACGAGAAATGTGTCACCTATGCCAGGGTTGGCATCAATTTCTGTGCCAAAAACACCATTGGGCCAGGCTAAAAACAATTGCATGACATGGAGGGGATCTACCCTATATAAATTCATAGTGAAATTAGTGGCCCAATGGTTATTAGCCCTTTGAAATTATCTGTTACTTATTCAAAAATGAGAATGATGTCACCTATGCCAGGGTTGGCATCAATTTCTGTGCCAAAACACCATTGTGCCAGGCTAAAAACAATTGCATGGCATGGAAGGGGATCTGCCCTGTATATATTCAAAGTGAAATCAGTGGCCCAATGGTTATTAACCCTTTGAAAATATATGCTACTTATTCAAAAATGAGAATTAGAGCACCTATGCCAGTGTTGGCATCAATTTCTGTGCCAAAAACACCATTGGGCCAGGCTAAAAACAATTGCATGACATTGAGGGGGATCTACCCTGTATAAATTCATAGTGAAATCAGTGGCCCAATGGTTATTAACCCTTTGAAAATATCTGTTACTTATTCAAAAATGAGAATTATGTCACCTATGCCAGTGTTGGCATCAATTTCTGTGCCCGAAACACCATTGGGCCAGGCTAAAAACAATTGCATGTCATGGAGGGGGATCTACCCTGTATATATGCATAGTAAAATCAGTGGCCCAATGGTTATTAACCCTTTGAAAATATATGTTACTTATTCAAAAGAGAAATATGTCACCTATGCCAGGGTTGGCATCAATTTCTGTGCCAAAAACACCATTGGGCCAGGCTAAAAACAATTGCATGACATGGAGGGGGATCTAACCTGTATATATTTATATTGAAATCAGTGGCCCAATGGTTATTAACCCTTTGAAAATATCTGTTACTTATTCAAAACGAGAAATATGTCACCTATGCCAGGGTTGGCATCAATTTCTGTGCCAAAAACACCATTGGGCCAGGCTAAAAACAATTGCATGACATGGAGGGGAATCTACCCTGTATAAATTCATAGTGAAATCAGTGGCCCAATGGTTATTAACCCTTTGAAAATATCTGTTACTTATTCAAAAATGAGAATGATGTCACCTATGCCAGGGTTGGCATCAATTTATTTGCCAAAAACACCATTGGGCCAGGCTAAAAACAATTGCATGTCATGGAAGGGGATCTACCCTGTATATATGCATAGTAAAATCAGTGGCCCAATGGTTATTAACCCTTTGAAAATATCTGTTACTTATTCAAAATGAGAAATATGTCACCTATGCCAGGGTTGGCATCAATTTCTGTGCCAAAAACACCATTGGGCCAGGCTAAAAACAATTGCATGACATGGAGGGGGATCTACCCTGTATAAATTCATAGTGAAATTAGTGGCCCAATGGTTATTAACCCTTTGAAAGTATCTGTTACTTATTAAAAAATGAGCATTATGTCACCTATGCCAGGGTTGGCATCAATTTATGTGCCAAAAACAATTGCATGGCATGGAGGGGGATCTACCCTGTAGATATTCATAGTAAAATCAGTGGCCCAATGGTTATTAACCCTTTGAAAGTATCTGTTACTTATTCAAAAATGAGAATTATGTTATCTATGCCAGGGTTGGCATCAATTTCTGTGCCAAAAACACCATTGGGCCAGGCTAAAAACAATTGCATGGCATGGAGGGGGATCTACCCTGTATATATTCATAGTGAAATCAGTGGCCCAATGGTTATTAACCCTTTGAAAATATATGTTACTTATTCAAAATAGTAATATTTGTATGCCCTTTTTTCAAGTTTGTATATCTAATTGTTATATAAAGAGATTCCACCTCTGTGTAACTACATTATATGAATCATATTATTATTTTAATAAAACCTATTTTTTTATTTTAAAGTCAATTTAAAGCAGTCTGACAAAAAAATTGAAGAAGAAACCAACTTCCATGAATAAGAAACAGAATTTCACGAATAAGAAACAGCTTGAATAAGAAACCAACTTCCTTGTCGTGAAAATCCAAACTATTTCAAAAAATTTCCAGACCCAAGTAGTTTGCATAAAGGGTTTTGTAAATTTAAATTTTCTTTTTCGTTTCCATTCTCTAAATATGTATTGTAAAACTGTTCTATATAATCTCACATTTTACATGCCTATTATTATATTTAAATCACTAAAAGTCATGCTAATGGTGTTTTTCATAGGATTTACCAGTTTCAAAAGTGAATGATTATTTTTTTGCAACAGATTTTATGGTTTCTGTTATCTTCATTCAATTGTTCCCTCCTTTCCTGTTAATCTCCATAATTTCCCTTTCGGTTTTTAAATAGCACCGTGTCCTACACTGTTTATACCTATCCCTTCTTCTCAGTAGTTTCCAGTAATAATCTGTGAAGCTCAGCCATGAAGTTTCTCGTTACACCTTATTCAAACAGATCTATTTATTTAGCGCTCTCAGCAGACGTGAAATCCACTCATTACATTTCTCACTAGAGCTTCAGCTTCTATCTCCCCTCCTTTTCCTCTCCATAGGAAATGCAGTCAGCGCTGGGAGGAGACTCTCAACTGAGGGGCAAATTAGAGTAGTTCTGTGGCCAGTTCAACTTTACTCCACCCCACCTGTTACAGGTAAGTTCCTAGACAGTGGGGGGAGGTCGGGGGATACTTCTGTGTCACTCACAATGCATTGCATGAAACTTGCAAACTTTGCATTTCGGCTGGAAAAGAGGAGGGGGCAGCTGGGGATCTGAGCACAGATGTGCAGACCGAGTATACTGTGCTGATGTGCTTCCAGATGTGAGTCTGTGACAGTGCAGGGGCCTAGTTTGTGAGATCCACTCGTGGCTTTAGAGTTTGTTTTTGTTTAGAGGACTTACTGGTTGTAATTATGATGCGGAGCAGTTGCTCTTTTCTTCGTGTGAATGGTTGAATGGGACCTGGCCCAGAATGTATTGAATGTGTGTTAAGAAAAGTTTGAGAATTTATGTCCCGTGTGATTTGGGACACATTTTGTCTGTGTCTGTTTTGTGTGTTTGTCGGATTTTGTGTCTTTAACAGGGTTGTCTGTTTTATGACACAGTTGTTATCATTAGGGAGGACGATACTCCTGTGATGTGCATGGGGGTTGTTGCGGACTTCTTGATAACTATGAGGGGCTGTCTGTAATGGAGCCTACTATACTTTATATGGGGGTTGTATCTGCACGTTTTTTATATTTTATATGGGCAGGTTGTTTCGGTCTGTGTGAAAAACTGACTGTAAACTAGCGACCAGTATTTGTTATTATGTGATCTGTGAGCAGCAGAATAAGCAGGACGAGAGTTTTGTTGTTTTTGGGGAACACAAGCAGAGCCAGATTGCTGTTCTGGGGGCTGTGTGTGGGGGGAGGGGTCGGTATGTATGCTGCGGTTAGCAGCCTGTAGTGTATTAAGTTTGGCGGAGGCGGGCCCAGTCGCACACTATAGCCATGGAGACTGATTGTGTCAGATGTGCTTAGCCAATGATAGTCGTTTTTTTATTTTATACAATATCCAATGAGAAGAGCCACTGCTGGAGACAGTGTTAGGGGCGGGAATTTTGTGACCCCCGGGGACTGACAGAGTCTGGATGACTGTGGGAAAGAGGAAAACAGAGAGAAAGAGAATATGTGTCAGTGTCACACAGTTTGGTAGAGACTTTCAGCGCAGTATGAGACTAAGGTCCAGACAGTTTAACCCCTTAATGACCACAGCACTTTTCCATTTTCTGTCCGTTTGGGACCAAGGCTATTTTTACATTTTTGCGGTGTTTGTGTTTAGCTGTAATTTTCCTCTTGCTCATTTACTGTACCCACACATATTATATACCGTTTTTCTCGCCATTAAATGGACTTTCCAGAGATACCATTATTTTCATCATATCTTATAATTTATTGTAAAACAAATTATAAAATATGAGAAAAAAATGGAAAAAAAACACACTTTTTCTAACTTTGACCCCCAAAATCTGTAACACATCTACAACCACCAAAAAACACCCATGCTAAATAGTTTCTAAATTTTGTCCTGAGTTTAGAAATACCCAATGTCTACATGTTCTTTGCTTTTTTTGCAAGTTATAGGGCCATAAATACAAGTAGCACTTTGCTATTTCCAAACCATTTTATTCAAGATTAGCGCTAGTTACATTGGGACACTGATATCTTTCAGGAATCCCTGAATATCCCTTGACATGTATATATTTTTTTTTAGAAGACATCCCAAAGTATTGATCTAGGCCAATTTTGGTATATTTCATGCCGCCATTTCACCGCCAAATGCGATCAAATACAAAAAATTGTTCACTTTTTCACAAACTTTCGGTTTCTCACTGAAATTATTTACAAACAGCTTGTGCAATTATGGCATAAATGGTTGTAAATTTTTCTCTGGGATCCCCATTGTTCAGAAATAGCAGACATATATGGCTTTGGCATTGCTTTTTGGTAAATAGAAGGCCGCTAAATGCCGCTGTGCACCACACGTGTATTATGCCCAGCAGTGCAGGGGTTAATTAGGGAGCTTGTAGGGAGCTTGTAGGGTTAATTTTAGCTTTAGTGTAGTGTAGCAGACAACCCAAAGTATTGATCTAGGCCCATTTTGGTATATTGCATGCCACCATTTCACCGCCAAATGCGATCAAATAAAAAAAAAAGTTCCCTTTTTCACAAACTTTTTGTTTCTCACTGAAATTATTTACAAACAGCTTGTGCAATTATGGCATAAATGGTTGTAAATTTTTCTCTGTTATCCCCTTTGTTCAGAAATAGCAGACACATATGGCTTTGGCGTTGCTTTTTGGTACTTAGGCCGCTAAATGCGCATCACGCGTATTATGGCTAGCAGTGAAGGGGTTAATTAGGTAGCTTGTAGGGAGCTTGCAGGGTTAATTTTAGCTTTAGTGTAGAGCTTAGCCTCCCACCTGAAACATCAGACCCCCTGATCCCTCCCAAACAGCTCTCTTCCCTCCCCCACCCCACAATTGTCCCCGCCATCTTAAGTACTGGCAGAAACTCTGCCAGTACTAAAATAAAAGCTATATTTGGGCTTTTTTTTTAAGAAAAGGCATATTTACATATGCTGCTCTGTAGGACCCCCCTTTAGCCCCCAACCTGACTGATCCCCCACCAAACAGCTCTCTAACTCTCCCCCTCTGCCTTAATGGCCGCCATCTTGGGTACTGGCAGCTGTCTGCCAGTACCCAGTTTAGAATAAAATGACTGATATTTTTTATTTTTTCCCCTTTTCTGTAGTGTAGCTCCCTGCCCCAGCAAAGACCAACCCCCCACCCCCTCCTAGATACCTCCGATTTATATATATTATAATTTTAATACAGCATTTTTCAAATTTTTAACAAGTTATAGTTTCTGTAGTGTAGCGTTCCCACCCGCTCCCGCCCCGTGCACGCGCCCGCCCGCCGCCCCCCGTGCACGCGCGCGCGCCCATGCGCGCCCCCATCAGCCCTGCCCCCGATCCCGCCCCCCTCTACATTACCCGGCCCATCGATGGCCGCCCACCCGCCTCCCAAGTCGGCTCCCACCCACCAACGATACCGGCCATCGATGTCCGGTGCAGAGAGGGCCACAGAGTGGCTCTCTCTGCATCGGATGGCCAGACAGTGTTATTGCAGGATGCCTCCATATCGAGGCATCACTGCAATAACCGGAAAGCAGCTGGAAGCGAGCAGGATCGCTTCCAGCTGCTTTCCACACCGAGGACGTGCAGGGTACGTCCTCAGGCATTAACTGCCTTTTTTTTGAGGACGTACCCTGCACGTCCTCGGTCATTAAGGGGTTAAAGGGATATTCCAGCCACAATTGGAAACCACATGGGTGCATTTCGGTATTGAACAGAAGCATTTTTGTAATATACATGCATTAGCAAAAATGCTTCTAATAAAAGCTATAGCTGTTTCAAAAGTGTATTTAAGTATGCACCGTGCACCAGCATTTTAAACACAGCACTTGCTCGGAGAGCCTAATGTGCTTGTACCATCTGGTAATGACTCAATTTTTTAATTGCTGACATGATACAAGCCCCAGTGATGATCTGAGCAGCTGCAGTATTTAAAATGTAGGTGCACTGAGAATTTCTAGCTGTGCTTCACATGCACGTGCAGAGAAAAATGTTAACACTAAAACAATGATAACTTTTACTAGAAGCATTTTTGCTAACATGTATATTGCAAATATGTTTCTATTCAAATATGTAATTAATCTATGTACATTTAAATTTTGACTGGAATGTCCCTTTAACCTCGTTGTTGAGGGAAATCCAAAGGATTACTAATAGTATGAGAGAAATTGAGTTGAGACGTTGTGGTAGATAATGTCTGTAAAACAATATTTACACTTTTATCTAAATATATATATATAGTTTTACACTTATTTAAAAACTAAATAAATAAAAAAAATGTTTAAATATTTTAATTCCCATTAAAATCTGATAGATGACCACAGTGTATGCCAATGGCAGTGTTCATATGAACTGACTAACAAACTTATATACTTCTTGCCACCTCTGTCAACGCCAAACATACCTTGAATTTGCTTTGGGCTGTCATCAGCATCACTACATTTTATAGAGACCTATTAATGTCTTGAACATGTTTAACATTCTGGCTTATAAGCTCATACATAGAAAGGTGGCTCTAAAACACTCCTCATGAAATACATGTGACCACTTATCCATATAATTTTTTTTTTTTATTATTTATAACCAATAAATTGTACAGTAATACAAATGGAATCATCAGCCCACCTCGCAGGGTGAGTTAAGAGGCAGAAACAACAATAATAGAACCACATCTCTATGTATCTTCCTCACTAAAATACTTTTAACAGATAGATGGATGACTGACACTACCTTCCAATTAGTGGGAATCAGCCCAAGTGAGCGAGAACTGACAAATCTCCATTAGTAAGAAACATCAACAATACAGTAAATTAACCCTTTCGTGACAGGGTTAAAGTGTCTACATCGGAACACCTGTTCCGATGTAGACAAATTGAAACTACGCGATCGTGCATACGATCGCAAGATTTCAATTATTGGATCGCATCTGGGGGGCGTCCCTACAACCCTAGGAACGCCCTCCAGACCGTGATCAAGTCCTTGAAGCGCAGAAGGCTTCAGGACAGCCGTTTGTTATGACGTTCTATTCCGTCATAACGGCTTTAAAGCCCAGTGTAAATATGACGGAATAGAACGGCATAACGGCGTTAAAAGGTTAAAGGGACACTGAACCCAAATTTTTTCTTTCGTGATTCAGATAGAGCATGCAATTTTAACCAACTTTCTAATTTACTCCTATTATCAAATTTTCTTCATTCTCTTGGTATGTTTATTTGAAAAGCAAGAATGTAAGTTTAGATGCCGGCCCATTTTTGGTTAACAACCTGGGTTGTCCTTGCTGATTAGACAGCACGAATAAACAAATGCTGTCCATGGTTCTGAACCACAAAGGTCCAGACAGTTTAAAGGGATATTCCAGCCACAATTGGAAACCACATGGGTGCATTTCGGTATTGAACAGAAGCATTTTTGTAATATACATGCATTAGCAAAAATGCTTCTAATAAAAGCTATAGCTGTTTCAAAAGTGTATTTAAGTATGCACCGTGCACCAGCATTTTAAACACAGCACTTGCTCGGAGAGCCTAATGTGCTTGTACCATCTGGTAATGACTCAATTTTTTAATTGCTGACATGATACAAGCCCCAGTGATGATCTGAGCAGCTGCAGTATTTAAAATGTAGGTGCACTGAGAATTTCTAGCTGTGCTTCACATGCACGTGCAGAGAAAAATGTTAACACTAAAACAATGATAACTTTTACTAGAAGCATTTTTGCTAACATGTATATTGCAAATATGTTTCTATTCAAATATGTAATTAATCTATGTACATTTAAATTTTGACTGGAATGTCCCTTTAACCTCGTTGTTGAGGGAAATCCAAAGGATTACTAATAGTATGAGAGAAATTGAGTTGAGACGTTGTGGTAGATAATGTCTGTAAAACAATATTTACACTTTTATCTAAATATATATATATAGTTTTACACTTATTTAAAAACTAAATAAATAAAAAAAATGTTTAAATATTTTAATTCCCATTAAAATCTGATAGATGACCACAGTGTATGCCAATGGCAGTGTTCATATGAACTGACTAACAAACTTATATACTTCTTGCCACCTCTGTCAACGCCAAACATACCTTGAATTTGCTTTGGGCTGTCATCAGCATCACTACATTTTATAGAGACCTATTAATGTCTTGAACATGTTTAACATTCTGGCTTATAAGCTCATACATAGAAAGGTGGCTCTAAAACACTCCTCATGAAATACATGTGACCACTTATCCATATAATTTTTTTTTTTTATTATTTATAACCAATAAAGGGTACAGTAATACAAATGGAATCATCAGCCCACCTCGCAGGGTGAGTTAAGAGGCAGAAACAACAATAATAGAACCACATCTCTATGTATCTTCCTCACTAAAATACTTTTAACAGATAGATGGATGACTGACACTACCTTCCAATTAGTGGGAATCAGCCCAAGTGAGCGAGAACTGACAAATCTCCATTAGTAAGAAACATCAACAATACAGTAAATTAACCCTTTCGTGACAGGGTTAAAGTGTCTACATCGGAACACCTGTTCCGATGTAGACAAATTGAAACTACGCGATCGTGCATACGATCGCAAGATTTCAATTATTGGATCGCATCTGGGGGGCGTCCCTACAACCCTAGGAACGCCCTCCAGACCGTGATCAAGTCCTTGAAGCGCAGAAGGCTTCAGGACAGCCGTTTGTTATGACGTTCTATTCCGTCATAACGGCTTTAAAGCCCAGTGTAAATATGACGGAATAGAACGGCATAACGGCGTTAAAAGGTTAAAGGGACACTGAACCCAAATTTTTTCTTTCGTGATTCAGATAGAGCATGCAATTTTAACCAACTTTCTAATTTACTCCTATTATCAAATTTTCTTCATTCTCTTGGTATGTTTATTTGAAAAGCAAGAATGTAAGTTTAGATGCCGGCCCATTTTTGGTTAACAACCTGGGTTGTCCTTGCTGATTAGACAGCACGAATAAACAAATGCTGTCCATGGTTCTGAACCACAAATTTCCTGGCTCCTTAGCTTAGATGCCTTCTTTTTCAAATAAAGATATCAAGGGAATGAAGAAAAATTGATAACAGAAGTAAATTAGAAAGTTGCTTAAAATTGCATGCTCTATCTGAATCATGAAAAAAAAATTGGTTCAGTATCCCTTTAAGGTATCATACATTGGCATATATGTAAAAATAAAGAGCACAGTTGAAATTGTGACATTGAGCGTTTTCAAAGGATTGATAAATTATGTGTCAGTACAACAATATTGGGGTTTTTAATATTATTTAAACTTAACCTAAAATACAAACACAAAAAAAACCCCAAAAAAAACCAAGCAAACATGGAATAATCATTTCTTTCCATAGACTAGATATGGGTAACTGTTAGTGTTAGGGCAGATATTGTACTGCTTTACAGTGATGTATGAGTACTCTTCTAAGGTAGTTAGAGTCCTAAGGGCACTTGATAAGCAGAACAGATAGTCAAGCATAAAGTTACTTCTAGATACACGGGCGTTCCCTTGAAGAGATGGCAGTGACAATTGACTTGTAATATTAGAAAAGTGGAATCCTCTATACAAGCTGAATAAGTCTCTCAATGATATTAAGATAAGCAAGCAATGTTAAGTGGTTATATAAGGTTTCTATGACGCACAAAAAAAACCTAAAAGTAAAGGGTATTTCATGTTTAAAAATGCTTTTCCCAAAGTGGGAGTGTTATCTCTTTTGAGTCATGTGCCCATCCTATGAGCCCTCTATTAAACAGAGATTCCACCCCAGCTGCTCTGTGTTAACAAAAGTGGAGACCTGTATAAGAGATATGCATTTTGCAGAATAAAAATATTACACGGAAGAAGTGTTAAACTCATCTCCCAATGTGTTCAGTACTTGAAAAAGAAATCAAACAAATGGAGCCTTCATATAGAATAAAATAGTAATCAATCCTATCCGTAAACTATACATGTAGGACTGCAAGCTTTGGAGTGTATATTATACTACTATACATTGGGGTTTGGGCACTTATGCTAAGCTAGTGGGAGTCTGAATAGTACTTAATAGGGATATACCCCTGTTCAGCTGATTAATTTTGCACATAAACCACCTCAATGTCAACACATTAACAGTAGCAAGCAGCGTGACTCCAATCATAACAAACACCATTGATGTAACAGTAAGCCCTATCTAAAGCATTAATTTTATCAGTCCCGGTTGATGGATTTCCCAAAATAAGTGTGCGGTGGCTATCCCTGGGAGGGGGGCGGTCTTTGTATTCCATTATTACCCCTTCTAATACCTGTAATTGTGACCCTGGAAATATCCCCTCTAGATACATCTTTGCATTAAACAGTATAGTATGAGTAGGTTATTCTACAGACTTATGAGTATAGGAGCATAGACATACGCTGCCCGCCCATGTATTGGTCATTAAGGGTTTTAGTTTAGGGAGGGAGTTTAGAGGTTCCTGTATGAAGTAGACCAAATACTGAACATCAGTGGGGTTAAGGTGTGATACAAAATTTGCTGCCATTTTATAGATAAGAATAAAAATAAATAAAAACAAAGTGAAACAACAGAAAAGGCCAAAAGGGCCAAAACAGTAACGGGAGGCATGGAACAGTAACAGTACACTGTAGTAGGCTGGTAGGTTGGCTCCCAATCAATTGCTATGAACTAAGATGAGTATTGTAGTGTGCATTATAGCAATAAATCAGGCTGTGGTTATTATTCAAAGTGCAGATTAGCCGATCAAATTAGTAGTGGCATTCTAACTCAGTAGCCATAGGAAACAGACAGGTCAGGATCCACAGGCGTTAGCCCACTCCATCCTTGGATAGAGCGAGCAGTTTGTGGTGTGAATCTGGTGGCCATTTTAGTTGCGGCAAGTGAAGAGGCTGCTCAGCTGCGCTGCGTTCACAGATGCCAAGTGTAGACAAGCATATTCCGCCGGCATATTCGGCCCTCTTAATCAGAATGCCAGGAGAAAATCTCAAGACAGGAGCCATGTATATTGGGGTGTCTGTGGGGCAGTCCATAATCAGAAAGGCCGGCAGTGCACCAAGTCCAGAAGAAACTGTCTGTACTGGAATAGACATAAGTGGTGTCTCGGCGGCAAGCGTCCCACATCTCGGGCAAGACTAGAGTTCTCCAACGGAGCGAGACACCAGCAGCTCCTTCAGGGCTGCACGCCAGAACGGAAGATGAGTGTGGAGGGGGCAGATCCTTTTTCTCTTGGTATGTCGATGAATGGCCGACCAGCTCCGCAGTAGGAACTAGTAAGTCGTCTGTTATGATAGACCCATGTAGATGAGTGCGGTGTAGATTTTGTGGGTTTCGATCTGGAAGGTAGGTTTGCATGTATACAGGCTTACTAAAGTTAGGCTTCCCAGCAACTTGTACAGCTTCACGTAGCCTCTCATAGCTCATAAATATGCGATCCAGTGAAGGCTGAAAAATTGCAAGTATCTGCACAGCCACGTCGTACTTTGAATCCATTTCCCTGAAGCAACGGTCCTGCAAATAATATGTATAAAGTCCCTTGTGGATTCTATTTTAGTCAATTGACTACTGTTGAAGAAAAGAGTGAAATATTTCTATCTACTTGAGGTTCCCGGACAGCTTTCCTGTCAAGGGAGATGCAGATGGCATAGAATGATGGCAATATAGTTTAGATTAGAAGAAGGGTTCTTCAGAGCAACAAAGGCTTGCAGCCATCTTCTAGAGCCGCCCACCGGAAGTCGCATTCATCCATATAATTATTACTGTATCCAACATAGTACTGTACTGCCCTTTTACTGCCAGTCCTCACATGCTACACATTAGTAGCCCCATCCATCTAGTAGGGTCAATGTTAATTTGAAATTGTGTATAGGCAAAGTAACATATAATGCCCTGTGTGATTGGGATAACTGAAAGTAAGAAGGTTTTAATATAAAATAGGATTTTTGTTTGCATAAAAGTTTTGTACATGATCCTCAGCCCAGTGTTTCCCAAACCCAGTCCTCATGACCCTTACTCAAAGTTGAAGCTGAAGTTATGATTGGCTTTGACACCCTTAAAAGGTGCACTACACAGGTGGGGAGTTATCCTATGACTAAGTGCTGCATAGCACGAAACATGTTAGGACTCCGCTCCCCCCCTCCATCTGTGATCCCTGCACTGTGCTGTGCTGTTTGTTTTCGTTTTTAATCTAAGGAATACATTTTGGATTTTAACCCTACGATTTGAGAGTACTGCTTCTTCTTACCTCTGTGGTAATACAACAGAAGTAAATTTTGAGGTCCTCAAATTCACGGGTTTCAGGGAGGCCGGCTATTCTAATATTGTTGCGCCTTGAGCAATCTTCCAAATCCTCAAGGTGCAACTGAATATTATTAATTTTGGAGTCTTGTTTTTTTTAATTATGTTCTCTTGAATATTAACCTGGTCCTCTAACTCCGATATCCTATTCTTTGCCTCCAGCATCCTAGTTGAAAATTGCTCAACTTCGGAGGAGAATGACATTATTTCTGTAGAAATAGAGCCTAGTTCTTTTTTAATTAAGTCAAATTGGGGCACAAATAGTTCGATTAGTTGAGCTATCAGTGTTTGTATATCAATTGCAATGGGGGTTGAATCGGTGGTAGTGTCTCAGCTAGCTTCGGGCATCTTAGATTTCTTAACCTTTACAGGCATTCTGGTTCAAGTTGATTTCACGTGAGTGACACATTTTTCCATTAGGTGTAGTGCGTATAAAATTAGTTAAATAGGGACCATAAAAAATCCACTGCAAACTATTGAACAAACATATGTGACATGAACACAATCTAACTGTGAAAAAAAGAGGTGAAAAAGAGTTTAAAAAATTATATACCAATGTGAATCACAGTCTGCTCCGGTATAGGATAGGAATCCCTAACCAGAGAACATGTGCAGAAGTGGGAGTGAGGAGGGCCTGTATAGAGCAAAGGCACAGTGGAGCAACCAGGCTTATTAAAGTAAAGGTTTATATCCAATCCCAAGTAGACTTTAAACGATACTAACAATATTATACTGTTTTCAACAGAATGTGAAGTAGCAATATAGAGGAAATATTGATCTTATACACAGCAAAGTATACCATGAAAAAGGCCAACACAGTATATAATATTATTACACAATTTGTGTTTCTGCCAAACACTAAAAAAAAAAAAACAAATAATATCAGATTGCAACATAAAAGTTCTAGTATCCAGCTTAGAGCACTGAGATTGAACAAAGATTTCCATAACTTTCTATGCACTCTCTTGCGTTAGAGAAAGGGAGAAACTATTTAGTTAACTCCTGTTGCATAAAGGAGAAATCCAAGGAAGCTATTCTGTCTCTTCCCTCTTTCCTTTTTCCTTTTTTTGAAAGGGAAACTGATGGTAAAATAGAGGGCAAGAGAAAAAGTGATCCTACCAGTTCCTGCATATTATTATACAAAGAGTCTTTAGACAAACATTAGGTAAGCAGAAACAAATCTTTTAAGATGCAGAGAGCTTTATCCACAGCAGCTTTAGTCTATATAATTTAACGTTTGGCGTACTTCCTATTCAATGGGAAAATGAGGTGTATTTGTGTGTGTGTGTGTGTGTATATATATCTATCACAATTTAAAATTATGGGGAGGCGAAAAGTGAGTTTAAAATCCTCCACTAAATACAAAATATAGAGAAAATAACTCATTGTGTAAACCATTTACAAATCTAAACAAGTCAGAAGACTTGCTTTAAACCCAGAAACTCTCTGACTACACTGTTTCCAATGCAGCAAAGGAATCTGGGTAAGATATGCAAATGAGGTTCACAATGACTCACCTTTTTACTTTTAGCCTGCTTTTTAAGACAGACTTCCCTTTACCCAGAAATGAACTTTACCAAGCAGTGATTCAACCTACTCCCAGCTGATGAGTGGCAAAAACCACGAAACAGCTGTCCTGGGATTGGTCTGAATCACTGTACTAACCCTAGCTAAGCATAAAAGCTGTGTAATACAGCAGTGCTATGGCGTAAAGGGAAGTCTGTCTTAAAAAGCAGGCTAAAAGTAAAAAGGTGAGTCATTGTGAACCTCATTTGCATATCTTACCCAGATTCCTTTGCTGCATTGGAAACAGTGTAGTCAGAGAGTTTCTGGGTTTAAAGCAAGTCTTCTGACTTGTTTAGATTTGTAAATGGTTTACACAATGAGTTATTTTCTCTATATATTTTATATATAATCTCCCCCCTCCTTTGCTTTATGTCCCATTTATTCTTCCATAAAGGCAGGAAATTTAGCTGACTCCTTCCAGGGATAAATACATCAGCGCATCAAGTAGAAACCCTGAATATCCAAATACAATATAAAAAAACTGCGGTCTTAATGGTGAGGATTAAAGAGATGAGATTCCCAGACACAAGCAGGTATCTTGTAAGGATGGTATATAGCAACTCCCGATAAATCAGACAGAGCTTTGGGATGTGTGGATATCCATAGCGGTCTGGACCGCTGATGATGACTTCAGTCACCTGCGAGATCAGAGCATGATACTCGGATCACTCTGCCTACAGGTCTTCGTTCCCAGATACCACCACAGCAGCCTCCGTGTCGTTGGCTCTGTTTCCCCCAACAGGGATGCTCCGCTGGCTGGAGCTTTTTATTCAGGTGAGAGTTTTAGCTATTAACTCCAGTTAAATCCTCCTAAAGCCGGAATCCACAGGAGGTAGATTAAAAAACGTATGCAGTGTCTGCAAGCCGCTTCAGCCAAACTGACTTCCAACTCTGACGGAAAAAGGCCACACAGTTATCCACCGGGAACCCAGACAGGATCTCTGGGCTAAGTGGCGACGAGCGGGGGAGCGATATCCAGGCGTTCAGCTACAACGCCGACATGGAGCATGTTACAACAAAGCTCCACCCCCACGGAAGTCGTCCAACATTCGATAATCCCAGTTGTGTATTTCCTAATCCAGTGATCAAATGGTTTACTCAGATCTAACATATTTCCTGAAAATATAGAATGACTAAATATTCCTTTCTGTTGTCAACACTGTGCATACTCATAATTTCACATTGTTCAAAATCAACTTGAAATAAAACTGATAAAAAGTACAACAAATCTAGGTTTTTATCAGTTTATTGTCACTTAACCCCTTCCTGCTGGTACTTATTTGTTAAATTGGAACAAGGTTCAGATGTAAACAAATAAATAAAAAATTTAAATCACCTGATCATACATGCAAATGCGTAATTTCAATGATGGGATCGGGTGTGGGGGAGAGTGCCTATGACTCTAGGTATGCCCTCCAGTCTGCGATCCCAGTAAGGAAGCGGTAGCTGCTTCAGTACAGCAGAACGGTTAGGACGTTCCATGCCGTCCGAACGGCGCTAAAGCCCAGCGCAGTAAGGACGGCATGGAACGTCATAATGGCGGGAAGGAGTTAAAGGTATAGTAAACACCAAAAATGTTATTGTTTAAAAAGATAGATAATTCCATGATTTACCATTCCCCAGTTTTGCATAACCTACAGTGTTATTGAAATATACTTTTTACCTCTGTGATTACCTTGAAGCTAAGCTTCTGCAGACTGCCTCCTTATCTCAGATCTTTTGACAGACTTGCATTTCAGGCAATTAGTGCTGACTCTTAAATAACTCCACGTGTGTGAGCACAATGTTATTTATATTAAACGCATGAACTAATGCCCCCTAGCTGTGAAAAACAAATCATTATTTAGCCTGATGAAACAGCCACCAGTTGGCTGAGAAACGCGTTGCTAATTTTTTACCTTTTTCATAAAGTAAGTTATTACATACCACTTGCTGCCTGTTTTTTAATCTTCTTTCACCCTTCAAGTCTGATTTGTTTTTTTGGACCACCGAGAGTTCCTGATTTGCTGGAGTTAAGTCTACTGGGTGACCATATTGATCCCAGCTTGCCTCTGCAGCACCAAGGGAGGTGCTCCACCAAATGTGAGTAAATACAATACACTTATACCATATATTGTGTTCCAACAGTACTAGGCCATATAGGCACCCTCTTGTGCTTTACACTACCCTCTACAGGTCATTACACCTTGACCGGAGGCCAGTCTTCTGGGTGACTGTCATCTGATCCCAGACTGCTCCTTCCACACCATTAGGGGTGTTTTATCACATGTGAGTGAAACCATCACTTTTTTTTTACACCGATTACCCTACGATATTGGGCCATGTGGTGCTTCTGTTCTTCTCTCTCCATTACAGATTACTGATTTTGGATAGTGGCCTTGATCCTCTACAGATAGCTGCCTTTCCATATTTCTAGTATATATCAATTATCTAGCTCATCCTTTAATATACTATTGCAGACTTATTTAAGATATCTCTATCACTACTGGTTGTCTATATTATTATTTTTACTCTTATTGATACTTTGTATATCTCTCATTATATTGAGTCTAATTTATTATTTTTTTGTATCACAATTGCAACTACAATTGTATCCCTCATTCTATTTTTTTCAAGGGCGCCTCCCTATCTGTTCTTTGCCCTAAGTCAATAGATGCTAATGCCAAATTATTATTTGATAATCTTTGAGGATGGAAGGATTTAAATGACTACTGTGTATAGAGTAGTAATCTATGCTATCTGTAATTGGGTGAAGTTACAAGCAAATAATAATCTTTTTGCTCAATGGAAAAAAAAGCATGCAAGTAACAATTTTAACAATTTTAAAATATTTTTTATTGATACAATTATATATCTCAGTAATAATGAAACATTTCTGATGTACAAAACACAAGATTAACTCCCTCATAAAGTGCCGTAAGTATAATGCAACACGTCTCTCTTGCAAGAAATGCGTTTTGTGGACCTTCAGAAAATACATTTAAGACATATTTGCAAGGTAACATCAATTCAGTTTGCTATTTTTCTGATAAACAAGAAGGACAGCAGAGTCTGTTAAATTAAAAAAACTCATCCCTAAAAAAGTTCAGACCTGTCAGTGATGCCATAATTGTTTTTAGCATTATCAAGGTATACACATCATAGTGTATAGGTTAAAGTCTGTGACACACTGCAAGCGATGTGGCGCAAGGCCAAGCAGCTGGTTCACACTGCGCCTGAAGTTCATATAGTTAATCT
The DNA here is from genome assembly GCF_027579735.1 of Bombina bombina. Taxonomy (NCBI): domain Eukaryota; kingdom Metazoa; phylum Chordata; class Amphibia; order Anura; family Bombinatoridae; genus Bombina; species Bombina bombina. The sequence goes on from NC_069499.1 coordinate 1,343,295,627, forward strand.
CTGAGCGCTCAGCTACGTGACCTGACGCAGCAGAGTGCTCAGAGATGAAAAGGCAGGACACACTGAGCGTGCACAGCCGCATTTACACGCTGCGCTTGCAGTGTGTCACAGCCTTTATACTCGCAGACATTTGCAAGGAAGCTTAAAGGGACATTATACACTCATTTTTTCTTTGCATAAATGTTTTGTAGATTATCTATTTATATAGCCCATAAAGTTGTTTTAGTTTTGTTTTATTTTATAACTTTTCTCTGATTTTCAGACTCCTAACCAAGCCCCAAAGTTTTATGTGAATACCGTCAGCTACCTTCTCCAGCTTGCTCCTGTTTGTGTAAAGGGTCTTTTCATATGCAAAAGAAGGGGGAGGGGGGGAGTGTCTTATTTGCCACTTGCTGTGGGCTTTCCAGCAACCTTTTCAACAGAGTTAAACTGGAAACTTCTAAGTAAGTTTTTAAACAGTTTTATACTGGATTTTTCTAGCAGTATCTGTGCATCTTATTCTTTATAGTAGTGTCTATTACATGCAGTTATATGAAAATGAGTGTATACTGTCCCTTTAACAAACTCATCAGTAAAAGGTATAGTTTATATTGACAATTTTTACTTCAAGTCCGTTATCAGCATTAGGTGAGAACTGTATGTGTTTTGTCCACAAAGCGATTCTGTTATCTTTTTTTATCTTATTTTATTTGTGATTTAAATACCATGATATACAATCACAGTGGTCAATGAATCTGTTTAAGAATATTTAGGATCCAGACATACTTTTAGGAGCCAGATAGTGACATTTCTAAATAGATAAATGGAAAATAACCCAAAAAATTATGGGGGCAGGGGTAAAATTCTAGGAGCCAGTGGGTCCCTGGCTCTTGGGTTTGTCGGGCCCTGGATACAATATAATACTCATATGCTAAATCACTTGAAACTGATGCATTATAACCAGGGCCGCCATCAGGGGGTGACAGGGGTGACTCCTTATTTTTTTTTTAATTTTGGCAGCCACCAGTGGGAACTACAGCAGAGTGCTAATTGAGCATGGGAAATGTTATTACAAGGAGTAAAGTATTAGCATTTGAGAGGATTTGCACTAAACCACTATGCACAGTGTGAGACAAACTTGACACTTTGTTTGTACAGTGTTTGCCTCAGAGTCAGACAGCATTGCAGAGGAGGTAGGACTTACTTAGTAAATGTTTTTTATTTCTTTGTGCAATTTTGGATTGTTACTTCAGTGTGGTAGTAGTTGTATGGTGGAGCCAGAGGTCCATAAAAACACATTTTTTTAGCAGCAGTGTATTTATGATTATTTGACAATGCTGTAGAAATTCTATATTTAAAGCCATTCAGAAATGTTTCCTCCTCAATACACAAATGGTAGGTGCCCTTTTGGCAGATATGCTTTTTTTTTTTTTTAAATAAATATATATATATATATATATATATATATATATATATATATATATATATATATATATATATATATATATATATAATTCCAGTTTACTGCCCCTTTATGCAAGGAGGCATTTTATCTAAGATTTTTACATCTGCATAAAATGTTATACTCTCTGACTAAGATTGGTCAGTGTTTGAAATGAGACAGGTTAACTTAAAACTGTTCAGTTTACACTACAGCTGACTTAATTTTGAAATACATACAAACACGCCTAAATCCTGCATTTAACCAGATCTAATGGTATGAGTACCACAGCTTATGGTTCCACCAAGACCATATAGAGTACAGCATTTTCAAAATCAACAAGTACAGCTGACAGATGGGAACATTTGTACACTATATTTGAAGTGGTGCTATTGGTTGGGGAAAATGGGGGGGAAAAAAAAAAACATATGTCAACTTTTTAAAAGTACTTTTCTTCATCTAGCCATCTACCCAGATCATAATGTTAAATTTTTGAATTCACAGAATTATTTTTGTTTGCACATTTACAAATATGATTCTTTAAAAAGTGAACTCTTAATTTCTGCAAATTTTTTATCATGCATGTCACACACTATTGATTTAGGGGATGCAATGTTCAGAAATGTTACTTCCTGTGAGTGTTTCTGTGGGTGTCTGTGTTTGTCTTTGTGCTTTTGCTTGTGTCTCTATGAGTGTGTATGTATATTTTTTTTCTGTGGGTCTCTCTGTGAGGGTGGGTGTGTATGTCTTTGTGCATTTTCTGTGGATGTCTCTGTGAGGGTGTGTGTATGTATGTCTTTGTGTATTTTTTCTGGATGCCTGTGTGGGTGTGTATGTCTCTGTTTTCTGTGGATGTCTTTGTGAGGGTGGGTGTGTGTGTATGTATGTTTGTCTGTGTTTTCTGTGGATGTCTGTGAGGGTGTGTGTTTTCTGTGGGTGTCTCTGTGAGGGTGTGTGTATGTCTTTGTGTGTTTTCTGTGGATGTCTCAGTGAGAGTGTGTATGTCTTTCTGTGTTTTATGTGGTTGTCTCTCTGTGTGTGTGTGTGTGTGTATGTTTTTGTGTGTTTTCTGAGGCTGTCTCTGTCGGTGTTTCCTTGGGTGTACAGGTGTACCTCACTTTACAGCGCTTCAGTTTACAGCGCTTCGCTAATACAGCTCTTTGTGGAGCTGAAGTTCAACCTGCAAGGATTTTGAAACAGTGCTGTAATCATTGTGAGATTGTGAGAAAAGTGACTGGCACCATTTTGTTATGTGCAATTCACCCTTTTTACAGCATTACAGTGCAACCTGTGTCTCAGTGCTATAGGCTGGCACATTTTACTACAGTAATTGTCACTATTTTACAGGTACAGTATTTATTGAATACTAATTGAATACTGTGCTAGTGTTAAACTAAATGTAGCACTATTGCACCACTAATATATATTAGTTAAAACATGTTTTCAAGTTTTTAAACACACTGGCAAGTGAAAAGAAAGCTGAAACTGTCTTGTTTCACTTTAAGGCGGTTTTCACTTTACAGCGGGGCTCCGGTCCCTAACCCGCTGTATGAGCGGGGTATACCTTTATGTGCAAATTTGTGTTGGAGTTTGTGTGTGTGTCCATTTTGACCTTACTACTGATTATTCACATCTTTCTACAGACTTTGAGACTAATGAGACCTTTCTGAAAGTCACCAATCCAACATTTCACCTTTAAATTATTGTTTAGGCAGTTCAGGGCCCTTTCTTTCAGCCACTGCATGCTGTTGTCATCATTTAGTTGGCATCTTCCTTGACAAAAAGATCATCAGAACTCCATATTTTGTTTTGTAAATCTAATTTTTTGACAAAACTGTAGTCTACCTCATAACTTGTCAGGTCAATGTAAACAAGTGCTGAGTGTCTGTGTCTGAGTGTGTGTGTTTCTTTGCGTGTCTGCCAGAGTGTCTATATGTGAATCCTCATGTGTGTGTTTCAGTGTATGAGTGTGTCTGTGTGTTTCTGTGTTTGTGTGTTACTACCTTTGCAACATTTCCAAGTTTGACTACACTTAAGAATAAAGTGCATATACGTTTTAGTCACTTGGTCAAAAATTGCACATGTCAAGGGGGGGTTGTCAATGGTTGTCAGGGGCCCCAAAATTTCTAGTGGCGGCCCTGAGTATAACTGTAAAAAGCTGACAGGAAAATATCACCTGAGCATCTCTATGTAAAAAAGGAAGACATTTTACCTCACAATTTCCTCAGCTCACCAGAGTAAGCCCTGTATAAAAAGTTATATTTCAGTTACTGTCAAGCTGCAGGTAAAAAATAAAAAACAAAATGAAGAAATGAACAGCAGCCAATCGGCATCAACAGTGCTGAGGTCATGAACTATTTTACTGTGATCTCATGAGATTTCACTTAAAGGGCCATTCCGGTCAAAATGTAAATGCACATAGATGAATTACATCTTTGAATAGAAACATACTTGCATTGTATGTGTATTGACAAAAATGCTTTTAGTAAAAGTTATCACTGTTTTAGTGTTAGCATTTTTTCTCTGCACGTGCATGTCAAGCATAGATAGTTATTCTCAGTCCAGCAGCATTTTAAATACTGCAGCTGCTCAGAATGCCAGTGGGGCGTGTTTCATGTCAGCAATTAACAAACTGCGTCATGACCTGATGGTACAAGCAAGTGCTGTGTTTAAATGCTGGTGCACGATGCATACTTAAATACACTTTTGAAACCGCTATAACTTTTATTAGCCTTTTTGCTAATACATGTATATTACGAAAATGCTTCTATTTAAAACTGAAATGCATTCATGTGGATTCCAATTTTGGCTGGAATGTCCCTTTAACTCTCATAAGATTTCATAGTAAACTTCCTAAAACTGAATAGGGAAATAACAAATAAAATAAATAACATGAAGCTCACTCCCTTTAGCCCAGTGGTCTCAAAGCCATATGCGGCCCTCAAGATAGTTTAATCTGGCCCTTCCTTGTTTAATAGGTAAACCATTAATTTGGGCTGTCAATTTTTTTTTACAGTTGTAAGAGGTGTAACTAGTTGATGTTCCATATAGGCACTCGCAAGATAAATATAAAGACAAGTGTCCAGTCTAGACTCTCACCATGAACTGCTTGGATAAATGTCACTTTTTATATTGTTATACAGTTCCAGAATAATCACTTCACTTGGCACTCACAAGATAAATATAGACAACTGCGTATGTCTGCTGTGGGCTACAACTCCCACCATGCACTACTACTTGGGTAAATGTCACTTCTAGTTCCTAGTATATCCAGTTCCGGAGCACTTATTCGGTTCAATCGGCCCCCATGGGCGAAGAACACTTGGCAAGTGGCCCCCAGATAAATTGAGCTTGATACCCCTGCTTTAGCCTGTCATGGGACAGGCACACTGATTTGCTGCTTAAAGTCATTTACAATGGGGTGTGAATACTTAGGACATTTTGAGGTAAAATATCTTTATTTTTTATATAGAGATGTTCAGGTGATATTTTCTAATCAGCTTTTTACAGCTATGCTGCATCACTTTCAACATTTGGGTATCATGGCCCTTTAACTTGAAATTGACCTTTATGGTTATAAACAAATAATTTTAATGTAATGAAAATTTGGATATTGTGTATCCTGATGCGGAAATGCCTGATAGCATAGTTAGTAAATATGTTTATGGGGTCTTCTGTCAGTGACCTATACCCTATCTACTGATACATTATTGTATGTTGCTCACTAATTAATAACTGACTGACACAGCTCCATTTGGCTGTTCCTTATTTTATCCTATTACTTTAGGACTTTACCATGTACTGATTGGTTTTTATTTATACACTTCTTACCATAAACATAGTTTAACAGTCAACTGTTTTCCTTCAAGCATTTTTTAGCTCTGACATTATAGATCCAGATGTTACATGAGCTAAAATTCTGCTACAAGAATGGCTCTGCGGTTATAAATTCCAATGTCTTTGCGTAGCTGTATTTATTAACCTACCTAGGTAGGTGGATAAACAGAAAGCCAATGTGTTTAGAGAGAAGGCACACAGACACAAGTAGTTACATTGGTAGGTAAAGAGGAAGATACAAAGGTAAGCATAGGGACAGACGGGTAGGTGGACATTCAGACATAGACTGATGTGTAGTTAGGCAGACAAGCATCAGCAGACAGCTCTAAGGGTGAATAACAAGTTCAGGACTCTCAGCTCACTCACAGAGCAGGAAGCAGGTAATGCATGCTGATCTCACATAGGAAATATATCGGTGCCCCAAACTCCTGGAAGCATTAAATTGAAACTAAACTTTCACTCTAACCTTGCTGCATGTTGGGTATTGTGATCAAGGAGAGAGTCTTTTTTTTTTGAGGCACATAAGTCCATGCTCACGGCCCAGTTTTTAAGGTTCATGAGCAACCTGGTGTGTGGGTTTATCAAACCATGGACTATACAAAAGCTATCATTTTAATTCTATTTGAAAAGACTAAAATAACCTAGAAAGTTAGTAAAATAATACTGTATATTATAAGCACATAGCTAGAGGTGAAAGGCATAGCCTTCCAATCATACCCTCTTAATGAGCACAAATTGCTAGTCCATATGTCCTAAGAAAGGGTTAAAAAAAAGCATCTACAATGAAGTATTTAATTTCAAGCATCCTAGTAACAGAAGACCATTTTTAGAAAGGGTATTTAACCAATTTATACCCGATTCCTTTTTCCCCCCAGACATGTAGCTGCAGGCAGAGTTTACAGATCACTGTATTATGATTATTATTATTATTATTATCGGTTATTTGTAGCTCGCCAACAGATTCCGCAGCGCTATAAACAAAGGGGAGTACAACAAAACAATTAAAGGGATCAGATGGGTAGAGGGCCCTGCCAAGAGTTGCACTGTTGTAATCCACTCTTAAGAAGGTGATCTACAAACAGCTGGACTCTTAGGCTTACATGCTAAGGGGGTTCAGGGGATAGCAATGGAGGAGTGGAACTGGTATAAAGTAAGGTTAATAAAAAAAGATAGGACTACACAACGTGGTTATATGTCCAAAATATATATATTGTGTGATAGATATCACCCAAGTATAAAGTTTTCTCCTTTGTGTATATAATTGTGTATAAATCTTTATAATCGTGTATAAAGTGTAACCTAAAGAAAATCAATTATGTTTTATATAAATATTAATGTTGTAACTATTGAGATCTGTTGGATATTGTATAAATGTGACATGTTTTTGTATATCAATTTATCATTTAGAACAGAATTTGTATTTTTGTCAGTTCCATAACCCACGTCATAGGCAATCCTTTAACTTGATTAATACATATGTGTAATGTGGGTGTGTAATGTTTATCCATTTTAGATTGGCTAGTATAGCCTTTTTAAGACAGCAAGGTAGTTCACAAATTTATGTAGCCTGATGAAACGGCTTGTAGCCAAGAAACGCGTAGCAAAGCATTTTAAAGTTTTTAATTAAAGTTTTATATTAGTTCTACCTTGTTTGGACACACTATCTTTTACCTAAAGCTTTCCAATATAGCAAACCACAAGTTTTTTGCTTTTTAGAGCTTTGGAGCAGCGTTGTATCCAAGTTTGGCAGCTAGCCCTGAACATTGATTCCGCAACCCGAAAAGCAGCTGTTACATATGAAGGGAGTCAGCCGAACTGCTCAAAAGTTTCGGTCCGCCTGATATTGCACTGATTGTGCAAACTTGTTTGGGCGTGACCGTTGTAAGCAGCTGACCGGGAGTGAGTGAGTCAGCTGAGCGGCTCTGAAACTTCGGCTTGTTCAGTATTGCACTAGAGGTGCAAATACCCTTGTGAGTACCAAGTTTACATTATAGTGGAAGATCTTGCATTGTTTTAGGTTTATCTGCACCAGAGCGCCTCTTCTTTGTCTTTTCAGGATGAGGGTTATTATAAAGTAAGGTTAGCATAGGTTGTATGCATCCTTGAACAGTAGAGTCTTTAGGGAGCGCTTGAAGCTTTCAAAACTAGGGGAGAGTCTTGTGGGGTGAGGCAGAGAGTTCCACAAGATGGGAGCCAGTCTGGAGAAGTCCTGTAAACGGGAGTGCGATGAGGTAACCAGAGAGGAGGAGCAGAGCGAAGGGGACGGGAGGGAGAGTATCTGGAGACAAGGTCTGAGATATAGGGGGGAGCAATGCAGTTGAGGTGTTTGTATGTCAGAGTGAGAATTTTGTGTTTGATCCTAGAGGCAAGAGGAAGCCAGTGAAGGGATTGGCAGAGAGGAGCAGCAGATGAAGAGCGACGTGTAAGGAAGATGAGTCTGGCAGAGGCATTCATTATGGATTGTAAGGGAGCTAGGCGGCAGGTGGGGAGACCAGAGAGGACACAGTTGCAGTAATCAAGGTGGGAAAAAATGAGAGAGTGTATTAAAATCTTAGTTGTATCTTGTGTAAGGAAGTGTCTAATTTTGGAGATGTTTTTAAGGTGGAAGCGGCAGGCTTTAGCCAAGGACTGAATGTGAGGAGTGAAGGAAAGATCTGAGTCAAATGTGACCCCGAGACATCGGGCATGTGGGGTAGGGGTAATGATGGAGTTGTCAACAGTTATAGAGATATTGGGGGTGGAGATTTTGGAAGAAGGGGGGAAAATGAGGAGCTCAGTTTTGGAGAGATTTAGCTTGAGGTAGTGGGAGGACATCCAGGAAGAAATGTGAGACAGTGACACGGGTTAGCAAGGAAGGAGATAGGTCTGGTGCAGAGAAGTAGATTTGGGTGTCGTCGGCATACAAATGATATTGGAAACCGTGGGACTTAATTAGGGAGCCTAGTGATGACGTATAGATTGAGAAGAGAAGGGGACCGAGGACAGAGCCTTGCGGTACTCCGACAGAAAGTGGTGACGGGGCAGAGGAGGCCCCAGAGAAGGCTATACTGAAGGTACGGTTTGATAGGTAGGAAGATAGGATTGGAGGGTTTGGAGCAAAAGAGGGTGGTTGACAGTGTCAAAGGCTGCGGACAGATCAAGGAGGATAAGCAGAGAGAAGTGGCCTTTTGATTTTGCTGTAAGTAGGTCATTGGTGACCTTAACAATAGCTGTCTCTGTGGAGTGATAGGGACGAAATCCAGATTGCAGCGGGTCAAGAAGGGAGTTTAACGTAAGGAAATGGGATAGGCATGCATATACTAGTTTTTTGAGAAGCTTTGAAGCAAGAGGGAGGAGGGAAATAGGGCGGTAGTTGGATGGGGAGGTAGGATCAAGGGAAGGTTTTTTTGAGGATAGGTGTGACCAGTGCATATTTCATTGATGAGGGAAATGTACCAGTGCTGAGGGAGAGGTTGAAAATGTGTTAGTATAGGGGTAAGGGTAGCAGAGAGGGAGGGGAGTAGCTGTGAGAGGATAGGGTCAAGGGGACAGGTAGTGAGGTGAGAGCTCAGTATAAGTGCCGAAACTTCTTCCTCAGTAACAGGGGAGAATGAACTAAGTTTCAGGTTATGAGGGTTGTGGTTGAGTGAGAGTGTTTGAGGGGGGGGAGAGAAAGGAATTATGTTGAGAGCTGATTTCATGTCTGATGGAGTCAATTTTGTTAATGAAGTGACTGGCAAAGTCTTGAGCTGACAGAGAAGTGGTAATAGGAAGTAGGGGAGGGCGGAGGAGAGTATTGAAAGTGAAGAATAGACGTTTTGGGTTAGAAGAAAGATTGTAGAGAAGTAGTGTTGCTTGTGGAGATTAAGGGCAGAATAGTAGGAGTTCAAGATGAATTTGTAATGAAGAAAATCAGCTGAACTCCGTGATTTTCTCCAATGCCGTTCAGCAGTACGGGAACATCTGCATAGGTATTGTGTCAGAGGAGTAAGCCAGGGCTGGGGATATGTGTGTGATTTCCGAGCAATGGTAAGAGGGGCGAGATTGTCAAGACGAATATAAGGGTGGAGTTATAGTGGCAGATTGTTCAGGGCAGGAAAAGGAGGAGAAGGATGAGAGGAGCGGTTTAAGGGAATTAGCAAGTTGTTGTTGATCTAAAGACATAATGCTTCTGTGAAGTTTGGTGTGAGGAGTAGAAGGAGGGAGAGTTGTAGGAAGGGATGATATGTTGCAAGTAAGGAGATGGTGGTCAGAAAGAGGAAAAGGGAAGTTTGAGAGAGTGCATCGATAGCTAAAGATAAGGTCAAGAGAGTGACCGTCTTTGTGAGTGGGAGAATCAGTCCATTGTGACAGACCGAAAGAGGAAGTGAGTTGCTCAGCCTTCTAAGTAGAGGAAACATAGCCAATCTAGGAAGTTTGATTTACTATATCCAAGGTATTTACACTTTAAACTTGTTGAGGTCTTCAGAGCTTTGTGATGGATAACAAGATCCTGACTCTTTCATTCCCCATAAAATCCACTAGAATCTAGTGATGGATCTACCAAGATCTTGTAGCTGCATCTCATGGCACTTTTTACTAATGTCAAGTTACCTTATATTGATGGTTACAAATAGTGTTCCAAAGGCTCTCCATGTGCAGCTTTGCAACGATGGAGTGGGCGAAGTGGTTCAGATCCTCAAGAGATGTGCATGTAAATGACACTATGATGGTCCCAAGTCAAAAGTAACTAGATACATTTACATGAAACCTAAAGTTTTTCTTTCGTGATTCAGATTGAGCATACAATTTTTTTTTTATATATATCATTTATTTTATTACCAACAATGAGTACAAGTTTCATGAAAACAAGGATCACAATATTATGATTCATAGACAAAAAATCAAAAGAAAAAGAACCATTAACAGTCAAAACCAAACATTGCATATTACCCATCATATACCTAATCGGCTGAGCCTAAACCATCTGTCTATCCTCTCTTTACTCATTGTTTTTTTATTTTTTTATTATTTATTTATAAACAGAAGTGTACACAGATTCATAAAAGAAACAGAAAACAATACTTTCCTTATCTTTTTGGCCACGCAGGGCAAGATAATCATCAAAATATAACAAAAAATACAAAGATAAAACAGAAAATGTTGCATGTCTAGACACTTTAACCTAACCTGGCCTCCTTTATAATGTACACTTCTGGGATTTATATATATTTTTTTTAAAAATAATAATTAAAAAAAAAAAAAAAAAAACACACAAATCCCTCCTCCCCTCTCTCTCCCCCCTCCCCAGACCCCTGTCAGAAGAGATACTGTCTCCAAAATTCAGGATATCTATCTGATAATATTAACTCTAGAAAGTCCGCTGAATTACGGAAATATTTCAATATTTGCAGCAGAATCTCTCTAGGTTGGGCTAAGTTAACTAAATCCCCCTTTTTCAAAAATCTCTTTAGGTTTATCCAAGGATCAAATTGCTCCACCAAAATCTGTTGCTGGATAGTACGTATGACAGAGGCAATAGTGGGAACCTGTCTTTCCTTCCATTTCCTAAGGCACATTTGTCTAACCAATAGTATTACTGTAATAATCATGGCTCTATTTTCAATCTGTTCCTGTACCAGAAAGAATATATAAATTGGGTTGAGTACTATTTTAATAGGTAGATGTCTATTTAGCCAATATTCAACTTGTTTCCACAATTTAATTGCCTTTGGACATGCATAGAAGAGATGGAATAGATCTGCAGCTGGAAAGCTGCATCTAAAACAAAGACTATCTCCTTTCCACTTAGAAAGTCTATTTGGGGTTAAATAAGCTCTATTCAACAATTTCAAATGGGATTCTTTCATTGCCATATTGTTTGTAAAATGGGTTATCTTAGAGAGGCTATTTTGGAAATATTCTAGCTCAATGTCAGGGAGATCTCGTTTCCATATATTGAAAAGACTATTAACCCTAGTTTCTGACTCTTTAGCCAGTAGTAGTTTGTATATATGAGAGAGAGAGTGATCTCCCCTCTGAAATCTGTTAATAATAATATCTAATGGTCCTAAGGACCAGATGTCTCCTTCTATAGCTTCCCGATTATAGTAAAAATTTCTAATCTGTAGATAGGCAAAAAAGGATCTTCTATCAATATTGAATTCTCTGCTTAAAGATTCAAAGGTTTTTTATCTGATTGGAGAGTGGGTCTACCATCTGTATCATCAGATTCAAATTATTTGCTGACCATTGCTTAAAAGCGACAAATGTATAGCCACTTTCAAAATCCGGGTTTCCTATGATAGGTAAAAATTTAGAGAGAGTATATTTAATGTCTAGTTGTTTACAAATTTTATGCCATGCTATAATTACATTGTGGATAGTATATTTTAATGTCCGGTCTTTAATCTTTAAATAATTGGCTACGTGCAATAACGCTTTAGGCGTATAAGGGAACACTATGTTGTCTTCTACCTCAGAACTAGTGACAAGGTTGGCAGAGGTTAGCCAGTCTAAGGCTATTTTGGCAAGGCATGCCAGATTATAGTTAATTAGATTTGGAAAAGCAAAACCACCCGTTTCTTTCAGGTGCATTAGCCTTGATATTGCTATACGGGGTTTTTTGGAGGCCCACAAAAAACGTGAACATCCTGCATTAAATTTCTGCACATCTGCCTTCCGTAGAAGGCAAGGAACATTCTGTATTATGTACAGAATTTTTGGAAATATTCGCATTTTAATTAGGGCGATCCTGGCTGATAGTGAGATAGGTAATCTGTTCCATCTTTGAATCTCAGCCTGACATTTACTCCATATGTGAGAAAAATTTAGATCGTACCATTCATCTGGATTTCTAGATAGATTTATTCCTAAATATTTGATATATTTATCTGGAGATTTAAAAGCATTCTCAACAAGGCTCTTTTTATTTTTAATTATCCATAGAATTTCTGACTTAGATAGATTAATGCTATAACCAGTAAATTTACTAAACTCTGATAAAATATCTACTAGTGCAGGGATGTTTTTGGGCGAATTCTCTATATAAAATAGAATATCATCCGCGTATAATGATAATATCACCTTCTGCTGCTTGATTTTTATACCCTCTAGAATTTCTCTGCTCTTAATAGCTAATGGCTCGATCGCCAGATTAAAAAGTAACGGTGAAAGAGGACATCCCTGTCTGGTACCTTTAGACAGGGTAATAGAGGGAGAAAGAATGTTGTTTATACTAAGATATGAAATAGGGTTTTGATATAGTACAGAAATATACTTGTAAAAGTGACCCGAGAAACCAAAATTATTTAACGCTGTTAATAAATGATCCCATAGGACAGAGTCAAAGGCCTTTTCTGCATCGACCGTTACTATAGCGAAATCTTTGTTCCTATTTGACCCTGTCCTATGGGAGGCAAGTGTGTGTTCAATAATGATCATGGCTTTTCTTATATTTTTTTGTGCTGTTCTACCTGGTATAAACCCAGTTTGGTCCGGATGTATAATGTCTACTATGATTTTTTTAAGACGTGATGCCAATATATTAGCTAAAATTTTATAGTCGCAATTAAGTAACGAAATAGGTCTATATGAATCCATACAGTTCGGGTCTTTATCTTTCTTTAATATCAATGTAATATTTGAGGTAGAGAAAGTCTGAGAGGGTTTCAAATCTGATAGAAAGTAACTGTTAAACAACTTAGTCAGGGTAGGTATAATTTCTACCAAGAGTATTTTGTAAAATTCACTAGGTAGTTGGTCAGGGCCTGGTGCCTTCCCTTGGGCTGCCTCTTTGATAGCCTTAGAGATTTCTTCTGCTGTAATTTCTTTATTCATTGTATTCAACTGATCTAACGATATTTTGGGTAATTTCATATCCTTCCAGAATCTATGCTTTGCTTCTTGATTTACTTCTGAAGCAGAATAAAGCTTCTGAAAAAATACATGAAATTGTCTTACAATATCATTTGGATTATTATATTTCTGCCCTTTATGTGAGATAGATCCAATAAAATTATTTTTCCTCTTGCTTTTTGAAATATTAGCCAAGAATTTCACTGTTTTAGGGGAGAAGACACCATAATTGGCTTTGTTTTTCAGATCTTGTTGAAGTTGATTTTGCATTAAAAATATCTCTCTCTCTCTTTTAGCCTTCTGATAATTTGCCCGATTGGGCGTATCGGGATTATCAATATATTTTATGAATTTGTTTTTAAGATAGTTGGTTAATTGTAATTCCCTCTCTCTTAACTTCCTCTTTCTTTTAACCATATAAGCTTTTATTTCACCTCTAAAAAAGGCCTTAGCGGCTTCCCAAAATATTTCCGTCTTAGGAAGATATTCCTTATTAAAGGAGACATACTCTTTCCATCTTTGAACCAGCCAGTCTCTAAACTGTATATTAGAATACAGGAAGGAAGGAAAGAAAAATTTACCACATAAGGTCTCTCTGCTGTTTCCCACCTGGATAGATAAAGAAATAATAGCGTGATCTGATAGAATTATATTTTTTATATCTGTCTTGATTTCTAAGTGTAACAATCTTTCTGATTCTAAAAACATATCGATTCTTGAGTGTATGGTAGGTCTTAGATTCACATGTGAACATTTTTTCATCGGGATGTTGTGTTCTCCATATATCTCTCAGTTTAAGATTTTTTTGAAATGAGGACAGTATTTTTGCTTCTTTTTTTGCTCTATATGAGCCACTAAACCTTAACCTATCCAGCTGGGGTACACAAACACTATTAAAATCCCCACCAATAATTAACTGTGAATCTACTAAATTTATTAATTTTAGATAAAGTTTATCCCAGAACTCAGAACAGCTCTTTACTCATTGTTGGAGTGTTTTTATTTATATATTTTAAGAAGGAAAAAAAAAAAGGGGGGGGTGGAATTTTTCCAAGGGAAACAATAACAGTAAGGAAATAAAGGAAAAGATAAGGGGTGGGGGAAAATCCCGGTTCTCTCAAAGTACCTCTAAATCACCAGATACCCAATAATATTATCTCGGAATTCTTAAAAGGGGAAATCAAATAATCAATTTCTCTTTCAGGGAAGATCTTAATGAATGGCGCCCATTTATCAAAAAATTTCTTAACATCAAGTTCCTTATCTATATTGGTATTTTTCTGATCTAAGACACATTGTTTCTTTAAGTGATCCCTGATTTCAGCAATGGTTGGTACCGACCTCAGTTTCCATTTCTTGCATACCAGATACCTGGTAGCTAAGATAGATAAGTTAACTAACTTCTCGTTAGGCTGTTGCCCATCTTCATGTTTTAAGGAAAATATGATCTGGAACAGTGAAAGAGCTGTTTGCTCAATTTTAAGTTTATTCTTTAGCCAGTACTCCAACTTGCTCCATAAATTTCTCAGTCTAGGGCACTGCCAAAACATATGAATTAAATCCGCAGCTAGAAAAGAACATTTAGGGCATTTGTTAAACTCAGGGTTTCGGACTCTAAGGCCTTTTTCCGGGGTGAAGTATGCCCTATGTAAAAGTTTTAAGTGAGCATCTCGCCAATTAGAAGAGAGTGTCGTTTTTATTACTTTGTTCACTGAAAGTTGAATAATTTCAGAATCGATATTGCTATGTGGAATTAAACTATTCCAGGTCAGGGCCATTTTTTCCAACATTGGGGTAGCTCTGTTAAGGCTCAATGTATAATAGCACGGAGCAATGGACATGGAAGAATTCTTAGTTATTGTTAACCAGGTTTCTAAACTACCCAAAGTCCAGTTCCACCCAAACTTATGAGTGAGATCTGCAATATAGTGTCTTATCTGTAAGTATGCGTAAAAATCTTTGTTTGGCAAATTAAATTCCATCCGCAGCTCCTCAAAAGATTTAACACATTTTCTTTCCTGGTTAATTAAGTGAATAACTCTATCCAACCCATTGTTGTGCCATCTATTAAAAACAACTGAGTCCAGTCCTGGTTGGAAATTTGGATTTCTGATTAAAGGGAGGTATTTTGATACCATAGGGCATATTGAGAGAGATTTAAATAATTTAAACCAAGCTTTAAGCGGGTTCAAAATGAATTTAAGTTCCTTTATAGTTGTTGGGAGATCTCTGAGATCCATATGTGCCAGGGCTATTAGAGAGTACGGTTCACAGACATTGAGTTCAAGATAATTGTTTAGAACATAGTTCTTAGTAGAAAACCAGTCTGCTAATATGCGGGCTAAGAAGCAGAGATTATAATTTCTTAAGTTTGGCAAAGCCCATCCTTCCAATTCTCTTGGCGCTGTTAATTTAGAAAGAGCTATCTTAGATTTTTTCCCCTGCCATATAAATTGCCCAATTGATGAATTCATTGACCGTATATCTTTCTCAAATAAGATCAGTCATTTTGTAAAATATATAACAACTTAGTGAGGAGTACCATTTTAAATAGGGCTATTCGACCGGATATTGAAAGTGGTAAATTTTGCCAGGCCCTAAGCCTTTCTTTAATGTATCCTAACATTGGGGTTATATTTGCCTTATAGAAATCTTTTAGATTAATTGGTATTTTAATTCCTAAGTATTTCATTGAATCCGACACCACTCTGAAAGGTAAATCCGTCTTGCTAGTTGCATTTTTCCTAAGGCAGATTAGTTCGGATTTTGTAGCATTTACTCTATAACCCGAGAATACCCCAAAATGATCAGTAATCTGCAGGAGCTTTGGGATGTTTTGTGCTGTATTAGATAAATATATAAGTAAGTCGTCCGCATATAAGCCTACTCTAATTACATGGTTTCTGATTTTTATACCCTCCAATGAGCTCCTGATCCTAATTGCTAAAGGTTCTATGGCTAAATCAAAAAGAAGGGGAGAAAGAGGACAGCCCTGCCGAGTACCCCTCTTTAATGCAATTGGGGGGGAAATGTCATTATTAACAATCAAGCTTGTGGAAGAATGATTATATAAATTCTC
The DNA here is from genome assembly GCF_027579735.1 of Bombina bombina. Classification (NCBI taxonomy): domain Eukaryota; kingdom Metazoa; phylum Chordata; class Amphibia; order Anura; family Bombinatoridae; genus Bombina; species Bombina bombina. The sequence goes on from NC_069499.1 coordinate 1,343,311,778, forward strand.
CACAAATTTAGGGAAATTACCTTCAATCCCAATCCTTGCTAAAGAGAAGCTTAAATGTTTCCTGAGTATATTCCATAGTGACAAGTAGCTCCCGAATCTTTGCTGACGAATTGCGATTATTAAGAAATCCAGCTTGGTCCGGATGGATTACAGTAGACAAAATAGACTGAAGTCTTGTTGCTAAAATGGAGGATAGGATTTTATAATCTGAGTTTAACAATGCAATTGGTCTGTATGACTCCTTGTATGTAGGATCCTTCCCCTCTTTTAGAATCAAAGTGGTAAGTGAGGACGCGAAAGAAGGCGTAGGCTGTTTGTGGTAGATGAATATATCATTGTATAAATTAGCTAAATAAGAAACAATCTCTGATGATAAGTTTTATAGAATTCATTGGGCAATCCATCCGGTCCAGCTGCCTTGTTTAGAGAAAGTTTTGTGATTACTTTTTCAATCTCTTCCCTTGTAATAGGAGCATTAAGTCTAGCAACCTCCTCAGGAGTAACCATAGGAAAGATGATTTTACTATAGAATTCAGTCGCTTTGTCTATATCAAACTCCGAATTAGAATAAAGTTGTTGATAGTATTGATGAAACATATTTATAATTTCTTCATACTTAGCTAAATATTTCCCATTATGTTGGATTTTATCAATATTGGATTTTTTATTCTCGTTCTTAATTAATTTGATTAGCATTTTACCAGATTTATTGCCAAATTTGTGCATTTTAGCTTGCAGTCTAAGTTCCCTAAATGTTTCCTGAGTTAGAAAAAGAGTATCTCTTGCAGCTTTAGCTCGAATGTATCTAGCCCAATTTAGAGGAGTTCTTTCTAGTAAATAGAGATTATAAGAGTTAATCAACGAGTTGTAGACTTCCCTTTCCCTTGCTTTTCTTCTCTTATTTTGAATAACGGAGTATGCAATAATTTCCCCTCTGAGGACTGCTTTAGCAGTTTCCCAGAAGATATCTGTATGGTCCACATAGTTAATATTAAATTGAGCATATTCCGTGAATTTATTCCTAAGCCACTGTTTGAACTTCAAGTCAGTGAAAAGGTAACAAGGAAAAAAGAATCGCAAGGTCTTGGATCTAGATTGAGCCAGATTAAATTCAAGAGATATAGGTCCGTGGTCCGATTAAAAAAATTGGCATTATCTCCGATTTGATCATTGTGGAGCTCATATGGTCGCTAATTAAAAACAAGTCAATCCTTGACAAGGTTTTGTGAGCCTTAGATAGGCAAGTGAAATCCTGAGTATCAGGATTCTGATATCTCCAGATGTCTCGTAAAGAGAGGACCTGTTTGATATTCTTTATTATTTTAAAATCAAGATTGTCCTTCTTATGTTTCAGGAGCTTAGAGTCTTTTCTAAGCCTGTCTATAGGACATTGAGGGGACATATTGAAGTCCCCCCCCCCAAATTAGGTGGCCTTCCCCACTAGAGAGGAGTCTGACTTGTAATGAGTCCCAAAATTCAGGATCAGTTTTATTCGGGCCATAAACATTACAAATTGTATATTTTTCCTGACTTATTTTCACTTTAACTAAGACATACCTCCCCCCGGGGTCAGCCTCAGAGTGTAGAATCTCCACTTGGATTCTTTTGCCTATAAGTAATGCGACTCCCCTTTTCTTCCCTACACTCGGAGACGCATAAACTTCTTTTACCCAGGTTGATTTTAATTTTAATGACTCCTCTAAATTTAAGTGAGTTTCCTGTAATAAACCAATATCTGTCTGAGCTTTCCGCAGATGTGATAAAATTGCCTTATGCTTGATGGGGGAAGAGATTCCTCCTACATTCCAGGATACAATTTTAAAATTATTAGATTTATGTGTCATGTAACTCTAAATATGAGAGCAAGATAAAAATGACAAAAATATCGGGGAAAATGAGTAGGAGGAGAGAACCGGGCGGACAAAAGGGAAGAAATGAAAGAGTGGGAAAAAAAAAGAAAAGAAAAAAAAAAAAGGGGGGGGGGAAGGGTGGGGATTCCAATTCCCCGTTTTTATATCTGTCATCGCCATATTACTGCTTTCAGAAGATGCTATGTTTGTGTCTATGGTCTTAAAAAGATTTTCAGCTACATGGACATCTTCAGTAATATGTGTTGTCCCCTTTATTACCACTTTCAATTTTGAGGGGTATATCAGGGCCGCCCTATATCCTTGTTGTATGAATTTGGAGCAGATCGGAGCCAGCTCCCTTCTCATTAAGGCTGTGTCTGCCGAAAAGTCCTGAAAGATCATAATTCTATTATCCTCTATCATAATTGGTTGGTTCTTGCGAAAATATTGGAGTAACAGATCTTTATCTTTATAATTAAGAAATCTTACGATTATAGGTCGAGGTCTACTGATATTATTACTGTCTAGGCATGGAGAACCTATTCTGTGGACTCTTTCGACTATAATCGATGGATGGGTAGAAGGGATTTTTAGAGCTTTAGTGAGAGTGTCAAATATAAAGGTATCAAGATTTTCAAATTTCTTACTTTCAGGAAGGCCAATTATTCTTAGCTTATTCCGTCGGGAACGGTTTTCAAGGTCTTCTACCCCGTCCAGCATTTTTTTGTAGTTTTTTAATTGAGGTCTCAATTTTGGTACTATGTGTAGTAGCTTGATCTTCTAGGTCCGAGACCCTCTGTTCTACTTCTTGCAGTCTGCTCGAGAACTGCCTCACCTCATGAGTTAAGGAGGAGATGTTTTCTGGTATTGATGTCACATTAATGGGATTTATTTGTTCGGCAAGTGGGTCCAGCGTATTTTTAAGTTTCCTATCTCTGTGCCTTCCTGTCATATTTGGGGAAGGAATTTTAGGGGAGTTAGAAAGGAATTTATCCATGTACCGCGTGAGTGTGAGTGAATTTAAGTGCTACACAAGTTGAAGGGGAAGAAAAAAAAAAAAAAGGGGGGTGAGTGATTAATTTAGTTGTAAAGGGAGGTGAGGTTGTGCCGGTGAAGGGAAAGTGACGGAGTAAGGGGGTGTTCAGGGGCTCCAAGAGCCCAGAAGTGCAAGGAGCTCAAGGCCCGTTTAGAAAAAAAGCAAGAAAAAAAAAAAAAAAAAAACCCCACCAGAAAAATAGTGAAATTGGCAACAATTTATTGCAGCAGCATGGGGTTGTTCCTCTCCAAATCTCCTGGGTCCAAGCCACGCTTCTACCAGTATTTAATTTTACTATGTTTTTAATCCTCTATTAGAATTAGTCAGTAGTCCTGGTATTTACCAGGGCAAGTAGTTATTCTTTTCAAGAGAAAAAAAGTGACCAGAAATTTTTAAGTACCTATCCTTCAGAGTCTCAGATGTGTACTATACACTTATAGTATACCTAGTGATATTTATTTAGGGATTTCAGCCTTTTAGAGTGAGTGCTTCAAAGGATACGCCTTTCTCCAGTATGTAAGAAGGAAAAATCAATACGTTAATAGTAGATTACTTTAACAAATATCTTGGTTTTTTTGAACAATTGTGTCTATGATTTAAACTACCAATAAATTTACTTATTTAGGGAATTATATGTCAAACAAAAGAGAGACTATGTATAGCTTCCTGAGACTGGTTAAGTGTTTGTTTGCAGCTTTAGTTTTTAATTAAGATACCTAGTCTTATTAATGGCTACATCTACTTATATTAGCCTAAGAAGACTTTAGTAACTTCTTTTATATTATACTAACTGCCCAGGCAAGGTCTAAGTATGAAAAAAATCAAAACAAACACACAAAAAAACAAAAAACCCATCAAGGTCAATTCTAGATCACTACTAGGTATCTAACAATATGCCTCAATACATTTTTACCCATATCTTTTGAATTTTTATATTTAAATTTTTGTAATTAGGCCCAGATCCTTAAGAGCATAGAAAAGTCTGGGAACAAATGGGTCATAGATTATGGTAAGGTTTTTCAGCATTCACTCTTCTCCTTAAACTCAGAAGAAAGAGTTATAGCTTTAAACCTACCAAACAATAAAAAATCTTGGTGTGGGAAATTATACTATATACAACCAGGGCTAAATCCACCAGACCCTTTACATATCAATTCCAGTAATGAACCTTAGGAGTCTGTGATACATAGCTATTGTAGCCCAGCAAAGACAAGAGAAGTAACCTACAAAAATCTCTTATATAAGATCAGAAAGGAACCCAGGACATGAGGCTCAGTATGCCAGGTGACTTTACAACAAATCTGCAACTATGTAAAATAAGTGGTTATTGGCAGATCTGTGAATATTATAACAATAGAAACAATGTTATCCGTAATAGTCCAGAGCAAAAAAAAAGTCCCAAGGGAAAGTGCTGTAACTTGTAAATCCACTGCTTAAGTGTGCTTGTCCCTTTCAATACTTTTGCTGTTGGTATTAGGACTTAAGGACTTCTTAGCCTCTTTTATGACCAGAGATGTATACAGGGATCTTTTACACAGACATATTATGGGAGAAATTGTAACGCCAGCAGTGGGGAAAAAGCGATCTCAAAAACCAATGTAACGACTAAGAATCCAAAAAAAATAACGTTCTTGATGTTATTTTCCTTATTCTCTCTCCCCCTTCTCCTTTTCCTGGAAACGGATTGCTTAATTGCTGAAAGCCCAGCTCCGGACTCCTGAAAAGGATTTATACTAACACAGGATCTTTTAGTAGTAAAAAAAGACTTTTTCGGCGCTGTTAGCACCTTTTCAGTTTATGTTATCAAAAAGAGAAACACTCTTATTTTTCTCTGAAGTCCCCTGGTGGATAGTAGTATTGAGTTCTACCCCTTCTGTGTGCGTCTAGCAATGGGGCTCCAGGGCGGCAAATAGCAAACCTTCAGACCTATATTTCCCAGCTTAGTCTCCCACTCAAAGGTTCAGGTCTCTACTTTTCCCCTTAGCCGAGTATGAATTTAAAACCACAAATGATATGGCAGAACTCACCCCCACTCCCGTAGTCTGGGCACTCGCCGCTCCTGCTGTCTTGGTCCAGACCCCCGCCGGGGGAGTCAATCACGGAGGCAAATTATCTTCAGGAGCTCCTGCTCCACAGCGGTGTGTGTTGGTCAGCTTGCAACTCCCCTCACGCAGCAACGGTGGGAGGGGAGAGAACAGCGCTACACTGGGAACCCACGGCGGCAAAGGAGGGACCTCCAGCAGGTCGCCAACAAGCCAGGTCGAACCAGTCTCCCTCCCACGCAGCACCGGTGGGGGAGGGGGCGGGGCAGCCACTGAACAATGGACCCAGCCAACTGGGGAACACCACTCCCGGACAATGCAGCAGGTGAGGCTGTGAAAGGTCCTAATAAATTCGAGGCTTGAGAGTGTCTAAGCTGGGGGAGCGGGAGGCAGACCCGGGGAAAGGGGGCCAAACCAGAAAGCAAGTCACCTCGGGGGCAGTAGGGAGAGTGTCTTGTGGACCGAGAAGGCACGTATCTTAAACCTAGTTATCCTGTAGGCACACTTGAGATAAGTCCAGGCAGGTGATAACAAATATACCCAGTGGGATGGCAGACCACTGGTAAGGGTTCCAGAGGCGATTTTATTGTCTGTCCAAGGAAGCAGCCTCAAAAATTGAGGCAAGGCGCAAGGGGTTTCTCCGCCAGTAGCTGTGGGACTGGAGGTGCGAGCTGAGCAACACCTGTCTAGCTCCTCCTCCCTTGAGCATACAATTTTAAACAACTTTTCAATTTACTTTTATTATCAAATTTGCTTGGTATGCTTTGTCAAACAAGCAGCAATGCACTACATAAAAATATACGTGTGATAGACACACAAGAGGGCGCTATGACAACTAAGTAATAAAAAACAAAAAATAATTAATAATGTGGACAATGACAAGCAATGTATACGAATGGTTATGAACAGATCATGGACTCTCACCATACAGACGATGCAACAATTGATATTCTGTCCCAAAAGAATGTGTAATGTCCATATATATAATGTCCAAATGATGTAAGCAACACCAGTTGCTGCCGATGGTGCTGTACTGTCCTCCTGTGAATGCCCTCTTAGTTCCTAAGTGGCCGGAGGCAGATCTATAGGGGTGGAGGGGAAACAGAAGCGACAAATGTGTGTATCCAGTGTGATATAAACCCCCCTGTCCAAGTATACTATGCCCAGGGTACTCACACTTTGACTTAGCACACCAATGTGCTGGTAGGCGCAGACTGGCTATCAGAGCAAACCAGCTAGCTCTCTCCGGTGCACTCTCTCGCTGTGGTAATCGTCAAAGTCTGAGCCGCTGTGTCTCTTTAGTGCTGATCTCCAGCACCAGCAGGAACTGGTAACAGACTAGCTCCCAAGGATTGGTAATGAGGATATACTTATCATGGAATCATATGCGATGGTATAAAAAATAGATTTTAATCAATGTTAAAAACAACAACCATACAGATTCCACAAATAGATATCAGGTATATATTCTTTGCTACGCGTTTCTCGGCTGCTTATGGGCCGTTTCTTCAGGCATATTTGTATAAACATTTGAATCGGCTATATATTGCCGCTCATTACCAAATCCTCCCTCCCCCCATCAGACCCAATAGGCGTGTAGCTGTCAGCCATTGGCTGTTGAAACACATCCAGCTGATACTTAGTAACATAATTTGAAATAGATACATGTATCCAACAAGTTACAAACAATGGTATAATCATAAAAAACAATGGTATAATCATAAAACGTAACAATATAGTTGTCTACTTAATATTGCAAGCTTCCTGCACATTTCCTCCTCAAAACGGGCCTCCAAAAAATAGCGATTAATAAAATCTCTCGATTTCGCTTCCAATGTGTAACCAAGCTAAGAACTAAATAGTACCTATATATATTGATAATGGGCTTCATATGAAATTAAATTTCCACTATCAAATACTTGGATATGATGCATTAAATATCTATCTAGATGATGTATATATTCTCGAAATAGTATACGATTTTCTCATTTTGATTTATTAAAGGGACCTCCTGTCGTAACAACGCTATTATGAATAAGTTTATTTGTACTACTCCTCGTATACCATTTCGAAGCGAAATCGAGAGATTTTATTAATCGCTATTTTTTGGAGGCCCGTTTTGAGGAGGAAATGTGCAGGAAGCTTGCAATATTAAGTAGACAACTATATTGTTACGTTTTATGATTATACCATTGTTTTTTATGATTATACCATTGTTTGTAACTTGTTGGATACATGTATCTATTTCAAATTATGTTACTAAGTATCAGCTGGATGTGTTTCAACAGCCAATGGCTGACAGCTACACGCCTATTGGGTCTGATGGGGGGAGGGAGGATTTGGTAATGAGCGGCAATATATAGCCGATTCAAATGTTTATACAAATATGCCTGAAGAAACGGCCCATAAGCAGCCGAGAAACGCGTAGCAAAGAATATATACCTGATATCTATTTGTGGAATCTGTATGGTTGTTGTTTTTAACATTGATTAAAATCTATTTTTTATACCATCGCATATGATTCCATGATAAGTATATCCTCATTACCAATCCTTGGGAGCTAGTCTGTTACCAGTTCCTGCTGGTGCTGGAGATCAGCACTAAAGAGACACAGCGGCTCAGACTTTGACGATTACCACAGCGAGAGAGTGCACCGGAGAGAGCTAGCTGGTTTGCTCTGATAGCCAGTCTGCGCCTACCAGCACATTGGTGTGCTAAGTCAAAGTGTGAGTACCCTGGGCATAGTATACTTGGACAGGGGGGTTTATATCACACTGGATACACACATTTGTCGCTTCTGTTTCCCCTCCACCCCTATAGATCTGCCTCCGGCCACTTAGGAACTAAGAGGGCATTCACAGGAGGACAGTACAGCACCATCGGCAGCAACTGGTGTTGCTTACATCATTTGGACATTATATATATGGACATTACACATTCTTTTGGGACAGAATATCAATTGTTGCATCGTCTGTATGGTGAGAGTCCATGATCTGTTCATAACCATTCGTATACATTGCTTGTCATTGTCCACATTATTAATTATTTTTTGTTTTTTATTACTTAGTTGTCATAGCGCCCTCTTGTGTGTCTATCACACGTATATTTTTATTCTTTTTATCCATTTTATTGGTATTGAGAGGTGCTGCTGGTCTTTCATCCATTCATTTATGTTAGATTCATGTTAGATTCACTGATTATTTTAGCGCCCTCTAGTGTCTAAGGCTACAGTTGTTTAGCAATGCACTACATTGCTGCTTCTGAGCCTACCAAGGTATGCTTTTCAACAAAAGATACCCACAGATCAAAGCAAATGAGATACTAGAAGTAAATGGTAAAGAAGTAAAAGTTGTATATAATGGTATGCTCAATCTGATTCATAAAAGACAATTTTTCAACTTTACTGTTCCTTTAAAGTCAATAGGACATATTATTATAATAATAAAAAAAGTTACTTTACTGTCAAAATGGCTCCAAAATCTGCTTTCACGTGTTGCTCAAAAATGCATTCAACATACAAGGATATTTTGATTTGTACATTATGGCTTAGATTACAAGTGGAATGTAAAAAATGGTAACGCTATGGTGTGCTAACATCTTTAGAGTGCAATCCATAGCAATCCCGATTTTACTTCCATATTACAAGTAGAAAGTAAAATGTTAGAGCTTGAGTGAAAGCCTAGGGCTGGCTAACATCTGGAGGTCAAATAGTGCAGCGTCACTAAATCCCTCACCTAATAGACTTCTATGGGGCATGCTACAAAAGTCAGATCATGGCTTTCGCTCAAAATAGTGGGGTTCTTCAAAAAGTCTTAAAGTATATTTTAATATATACACAACTTGTAATATGAGCAATGTTAGCTATGTATGTATAGTCTATGGTAAGACTATTTTACCATTCACTTGTAATACTATATTGGGCACTAATAACGCTCAACTTTTAATCTAGTCTTATGTGATTTAAAATTCATGATTCATTTCAGAGTTCTAAAACAAAGTGTATATATAAATATATAAGAAGAGAAAAAGTTATACAGCACTCTCATTACAAAGGTTTAACACCAATAAAATAACCATATATTTAATTGTAAAATACACAGGAACCTACCTCTGCCATTCTAGTTATTCCATGTAGTGTATATTTTGGTTATTCAAACAATAATATAATAATTTTAATAACTAATAAAATTACATGAAAATCCCAATTTTTTTGTTTTAATGAATTAGGTAGAGCATACAATTTTGAATCAACTTTTTCCAACTTACTTTTATTATGAAATGTATCCTTGTTTGCAGGAGCAGCTTTTCCCTACTGGGAGCTAGCTGAAGACATCTGGTAAGCCCAGTGGCGTAATTAGGTTTTGTGCTGTCCTAGACTCTCAAAATTCTGCTGCCCCCTCAGGTTTTAGGACTAATTTGGCCATAATGGTTTTTGGTCAGGGAGTAATGTGAATTTTTTTTCAAGGGCATTTCCAAAGTAAATCTTCATTCACAAGGACTTGCAAAACACACACACACACACACACACACACACACACACATACTCATAAACACATATGCGCACACACATCTATCTATTGCTGCAATATATATAATAAAAAAAATGCACATATTTCTTGAAACAATACTTCCCCAAACACAATACTAAATGTTGACAGCCAACAGAACTAAAGGCAATAGATAGCTAAATAAATGAAAGGGTCAAAGTTACCTCTAAAATGTAAACTCCATGGGCAGTCTCTTATTATACCCCCTAGAATGTAATCTCCTTAGGCAAAATCTCTTATTATAAACTTCTAAAATAACTGTAAGCTTCTTACAAATTTAGCCACAAAAAAGTGCTGCCCTCCTCCAATCTGCCGCACTAGGCAAGTGCCTTGTTTGCATAGGCCAAACTGCGCCCCTGGGCAAACCAATGAAAAGAAGCACATATGTGCAGCTACCAATCAGCAGCTCGTTCCTAGTAGTGCATTACTGCTACTAAGCCTAACCTATGTATGCTTTTCAACAAAGGACACCAAGAGAACAAATCAAACTAGTTAATAGATGTAAATTGGAAAGTTGTTTAAACTTTCACTCTCTGTCTGTATCATAACTATTTAAAGAACCAGTTAATACAGTAGATTTACATAATCAACAAAAAATGCAAGACAATGACCCTCTACAAACAAATGCAAGACTTTACTGACCCTTTAAATCCTACACAGATCTATCTTGGAGATCCTAATAGAACGTTAAGACAACTTATTTTATTGGCTTTATGGACACTGGTACAAAATATTTTGTGGGGTACTTAATTTAAATGGACATTCTAATCAAATTGTATATAAAAATTAATGAGTTTCAGCTTTTATTTTAAGCATTTTTGCTTTATACTTGTACTAAGTTTTGCTACAAGCAGTTTTCTATCACTGTATGCCCCTTGTGCAGGGAAAGTTATACCTACAACTGGTTTTATTAGAAACATTTATTTTCTAATGCACCTGTATAGCAAGAATATCTTATATGTAAAACTGAAATGCACATTTCAATTTTGACTAGAATGTCCCTTAAAGCATTTTTTCCCAAAGATAAAGATAAATAAAGCCGAGAGATACTATTTTGTTGTTTAAATCCATATTTCTTTAATCACCACTGCCAGGTTTTGTCACATTTTAACATCTTGTTATTATTATGAACATACAAACATATTCACTCTGCAAATTACTTTCAGACATTGGAATTAATTGATTCTCAGAAAGGAGACTCTCTGCCTTATTATCTTCTAGTGTAGTGTTGTCTTCATTGCCAATACCATATCCATAACTGTTTTTCTGTTTCCATAGGATATATTGGGCCAATGTAAAAATCTCAGGAGAACTATATTGCGAAATAAACAATGTTCCTGTTTTGTTTTTTCTCCCTCAAATTAAGTTACTTTTCTCACCCCAAATGTGGAACGCATGGTCTATATTTTCATAATTCAAAGTCCTTGCTATTTTTTTAATAAGCTATTGACGTGTCCTAACAATGGAAAAACATAGCTCATAATGCTTCTTGCTATGCAACATGTTTATATATTCGAGTGACCACAACTATGGGGTAAATTACAAGTGGATCACAACTGATAGCGCAGGGTTTGTTATCCTTAAAAGGACATGAAACCCACATTTTTTTTTTCTTCATAATTCAGATATTGCATACCATTTTCTCTTGTAAGGTGTATCCAGTCCACGGATTCATCCATTACTTGTGGGATATTCTCCTTCCCAACAGGAAGCTGCAAGAGGATCACCCACAGCAGAGCTGTCTATATAGCTCCTCCCCTAACTGCCACCTCCCAGTCATTCTCTTGCAGCTCTCGACAAGGGAAGCAGCTAGAGAGATGTGGTGCATTAATGTAGTTTATCTTCAGTCAAAAGCTTGTTATTTTCAAATGGTACCGGAGTTGTACTATTTTAGCCTCAGGCAGAAAGTTGAAGAAGAGTCTGCCTGTGGTCTTTGGTGATCTTAGCAGGTTGTAACTAAGATCCATTGCTGTTCTCACACATAACTGAAGAGATGGGTAACTTCAGCTGGGGGAATAGCGCGCAGGGTCTCCTGCTCTGAGGTATGTGCAGTTTTAAATTTTTCTAGAGAAATAAGCTAGAAAATGCTGACAATACCGGATTTATTTAAGGTAAGCCTGATTACAGTGATTTAATAACGACTGGTATCATGCTTGCTGTAAAGGGTAATATTTTTATTATTTACTCACATTACTGAATAGAAATAGCGTTTGCTTGAGGTGTATAAACGTTTATTTCATATTGGTGATAAAACTTTATTCTGGGGCCCAGTTTTTCCACATGGCTGACTAGATTTTGCCTAGGGATAGTTTTTTAAGGCCTTCTCACTGTGAGTACAGGTTGGGAGGGGCCTATTTTCCATTAGTTTTTGCAGCTTGAGACATCCAGCTTCCCTGAAGGAGTCCCCTGAACATATAGGACCTCTCTAAGGGGTTTTTGTGCCTTCCAAAGTCGTTGTATGGGCAGGTAGGGCCACAGTAGAGCTGTTGCAGTTTGTTGTGACTGTTTAAAAACGTTTATATTGTTTTTTTGATCCGGTTTTGAAACTAAGGGGTTAATCATCCATTTGCAAGTGGGTGCAATGCTCTTTCAGCCTATTATACACACTGTAAAAATTTCGTAAGATTTACTGCTTTTTTCACTGTTTTAGCTGTTTCTGTGATTGTTTTTTTCCTCTTAAAGGCACAGTACCGTTTTTATTTTTTGCTTGTTCACAGATATTAAAGTGTTTTCCAAGCTTGCTGGTTTCATTACTAGTCTGTTTAAACATGTCTGGCATAGAGGAAACTCATTGTTCATTATGTTTAGAAGCCATTGTGGAACGCCCTCTTAGAATGTGTACCAAATGCACTGATTTTACTATAGATTACAAAGACCATATTCTGGCTTTAAAAAATTTATCACCAGAAGAAATTGACAAGGAGGAAGTTATGTCGTCTAACTCTCCACACATGTCAGATCCTATAAATCCCGCTCAGGGGACGCCAAGTACATCTAGCGCGCCCATTGCGTATACCTTGCAAGACATGGCGGCAGTTATGAATCATACCCTTACAGAGGTATTATCTAAACTGCCAGGATTGCAAGGAAAGCAAGACAGCTCTGGGACTAAAATAATTACAGAGCTCTCTGACGCTTTAGTAGCTATCTCTGATACACCCTCACAATATAATGAAGCTGAAGCAGGGGAGCTTCAATCTGTGGGTGATTTTTCTGATTCAGGGAAGATACTTCAATCTGATTCTGATATGTCTACATTTAAATTTAAGCTTGAACACCTCCGCGTATTGCTCAGGGAGGTTTTAGCAACTCTGGACGACTGTGACACTATTGTAGTCCCAGAGAAATTATGTAGATTGGATAAATACTATGCAGTACCTACTTACACTGATGTTTTTCCAATCCCTAAAAGGTTTTCTGAAATTATTACTAAGGAATGGGATAGACCAGGTGTACCATTCTCTCCCCCTCCTGTTTTTAAAAAGATGTTTCCTATAGACGCCGCTACACGGGACTTATGGCAGACGGTCCCTAAGGTGGAAGGAGCAGTTTCTACTCTAGCTAAGCGTACCACTATCCCTTTCGAGGACAGTTGTGCTTTTCTAGATCCAATGGATAAAAAATTAGAGGGTTACCTTAAGAAAAATTTTATTCAACAAGGTTTTATTCTCCAGCCTCTTGCATGCATTGCCCCAGTCACTGCTGCCGCGGCTTTCTGGTTTGAGTCCCTAGAGGAGGCTCTACAGGTTGAAACCCCGTTGGGACCTAACCAGGCTTGGAACAAGGGGAAACAGGCCAAGAAGCCTGCTGCTGCCTCTAAGACAGCATGAAGGAGCAGCCCCCGATCCGGAAACGGATCTAGTAGGGGGCAGACTCTCTCTCTCTTCGCCCACGCTTGGGCAAGAGATGTCCAGGATCCCTGGGCATTGGAAATTGTGTCCAAGGGTTATCTTCTGGAATTCAAAACCTCTCCCCCAAAAGGGAGATTTCATCTCTCATTTTTATCTGCAAACCAGATAAAGAGAGAAGCATTCTTACATTGTGTTCAAGACCTCCTAGTTATGGGAGTGATCCACCCAGTTCCACAGGAGGAACAGGGACAGGGCTTTTATTCAAATCTGTTTGTTGTTCCCAAGAAAGAGGGAACATTCAGACCAATCTTAGATCTCAAGATCTTAAACAAATTTCTCAGAGTCCCATCCTTCAAGATGGAGACTATTCGAACCATCCTTCCTCTGAACCAGGAGGGTCAATACAGGCACTACCAGCTTGTGGCTCTTCCCTTCGGGTTGGCCACGGCACCAAGAATCTTTACAAAGGTCCTAAGGCCGCGGGCTATAGCAGTAGCCCCTTACTCAGACGACATTCTGATACAGGCGTCGACTTTTCAAGTTGCCAGGTCTCACACGGACATTGTTCTGGCATTTCTGAGGTCGCATGGGTGGAAAGTGAACGAAGAAAAAAGTTCTCTCTCCCCTCTCACAAGAGTTTCCTTCCTAGGAACTCCTATAGATTCTGTAGAAATGAAGATTTACCTGACAGAGGCCAGGTTGTCAAAACTTCTAAATTCCTGCCGTGTTCTTTATTCTACTTCTCGCCCTTCAGTGACTCAGTGTATGGAAGTAATCGGCTTAATGGTAGCGGCAATGGACATAGTGCCGTTAGCCCGCCTACATCTCAGACCGCTGCAACTCTGCATGCTCAGTCAGTGGAATGGGGATTACACAGATTTGTCCCCTCTACTAAATCTGGATCAAGAGACCAGGGATTCTCTTCTCTGGTGCTTATCTCGGGTCCATCTGTCTAAGGGTATGACCTTCCGCAGGCCAGATTGGACAATAGTAACGACAGATGCCAGCCTTCTGGGCTGGGGTGCAGTCTGGAACTCCCTGAAGGCTCAGGGCTTGTGGACTCAGGAGGAGACACTCCTTCCGATAAACATTCTGGAACTAAGAGCGATATTCAATGCTCTTCAGGCTTGCTTGGCCTCAGCTAGCTGCGGTCAGGTTCATCAGATTTCAGTCGGACAACCTCACGACTGTAGCTTACATCAACCATCAAGGGGGAACAAGGAGTTCCCTAGCAATTTTGGAGGTTTCAAAAATAATTCTATGGGCAGAGGTTCACTCTTGCCATCTGTCAGCTATCCATATCCCAGGAGTAGAGAACTGGGAGGCGGATTTTCTAAGTTGTTAAAACAAGAAATACCCAATAGGTAGAAATATAGCTACTCTTTAAGTGTGATAATCCCCAGTAATCACACTAGTGAAAATATAAGAATACAAGGGATAAGAGTGCGCTCAAAAGAGCTCTACCATAAAATGTGAAATGTAATTGAATTAAAAACAAATTTTATTTGGTTTAATTTAATCGATTAATTTTTAAAAATAGTTAATTACACAATACAACACACTAATATCATGAACAAATGTAATCTACAATAAGGTGCACCTTTTTTATAACATAAAAAACTTTAGAGGTATATTTCAGCGTGTTTTTACAAAGTTATTGCAGCAATGTTTTTTTCAATGAATTGCAACTGTTTCCAGTGGTATTTGCTACACAAATGTTGCAGCAGTGCTGTGAGAAATGCTTGTATCATAAACTGACTTTTTTCAAAAGCAAGTATGCAAAGTGTTTACAAAGTCTGTGTAGGAGAAATATAACTTAGTATCTCTTACTTGCCAAACTTTTGAATAGAGGCAATAAGTCTTATAATTTGTTGCGGAATGATAAATATTGTTTTCCTTTTCTATATAACAATAGATTCCATTAGAAGTCTTTTTAAAAATCCCCAAGTTGGGTGTACAAACTCACCAGAATACGAAAGGTAGATGTTTTAAATACCTTTCCCTGACTGTCAGGGAAAGGTATTTAAAACATCTACCTTTCGTATTCTGGTGAGTTTGTACACCCAACTTGGGGATTTTTAAAAAGACTTCTAATGGAATCTATTGTTATATAGAAAAGGAAAACAATATTTATCATTCCGCAACAAATTATAAGACTTATTGCCTCTATTCAAAAGTTTGGCAAGTAAGAGATACTAAGTTATATTTCTCCTACACAGACTTTGTAAACACTTTGCATACTTGCTTTTGAAAAAAGTCAGTTTATGATACAAGCATTTCTCACAGCACTGCTGCAACATTTGTGTAGCAAATACCACTGGAAACAGTTGCAATTCATTGAAAAAAACATTGCTGCAATAACTTTGTAAAAACACGCTGAAATATACCTCTAAAGTTTTTTATGTTATAAAAAAGGTGCACCTTATTGTAGATTACATTTGTTCATGTTATTAGTGTGTTGTATTGTGTAATTAACTATTTTTAAAAATTAATCGATTAAATTAAACCAAATAAAATTTGTTTTAAATTCAATTACATTTTACATTTTATGGTAGAGCTCTTTTGAGCGCACTCTTATCCCTTGTATTCTTGGATTTTCTAAGTTGTCAGACTTTTCATCCGGGGGAGTGGGAACTCAATCCGGAGGTGTTTGCACAGTTGATTCAACTTTGGGGCAAACCAGAATTGGATCTCATGGCGTCTCGTCAGAACGCCAAGCTTCCTTGTTACGGGTTCAGGTCCAGGGATCCCAAGGCAGCGCTGATAGATGCTCTAGCAGCGCCTTGGTCTTTCAACCTGGCTTATGTGTTTCCACCGTTTCCTCTGCTCCCTCGTCTGATTGCCAAGATCAAGCAGGAGAGAGCTTAGGAGATTTTGATAACTCCTGCGTGGCCACGCAGGACTTGGTACGCAGATCTGGTGGACATGTCATCCTTTCCACCATGGACTCTGCCGCTGAGGCAGGACCTTCTACTTCAAGGTCCCTTCAAACATCCAAATCTAATTTCTCTGCGTCTGACTGCTTGGAGATTGAACGCTTGATTTTGACAAACCATGGTTTTTCCGAGTCGGTCATTGATACCTTAATTCAGGCTCGAAAGCCTGTCACCAGGAAAATCTATCATAAGATATGGTGTAAATATCTTCATTGGTGTGAATCCAAGGGTTACTCATGGAGTAAAGTCAGGATTCCCAGGATATTGTCTTTTCTCCAAGAAGGATTGGAGAAGGGATTGTCAGCTAGTTCCTTAAAGGGACAGATTTCTGCTCTGTCTATTCTTTTGCACAAGCGTCTGGCGGATGTTCCAGACGTTCAGGCGTTTTGTCAGGCTTTAGTTAGAATCAAGCCTGTGTTTAAACCTGTTGCTCCGCCATGGAGTTTAAATTTAGTTCTTAAAGTTCTTCAAGGGGTTCCGTTTGAACCTCTGCGTTCCATAGATATCAAGCTTTTATCTTGGAAAGTTCTGTTCTTGGTAGCTATCTCTTCGGCTCGAAGAGTTTCAGAGTTATTTGCCTTGCAGTGTGATTCCCCTTATCTGATCTGCCATGCAGATAAGGTAGTTTTGCGTACCAAACCTGGGTTTCTTCCTAAGGTGGTATCGAATAAGAATATCAATCAAGAGATTGTTGTTCCGTCACTGTGTCCTAATCCTTCTTCAAAGAAGGAACGTCTATTACACAATCTTGACGTGGTTCGTGCTTTAAAGTTTTATTTACAAGCTACTAAAGATTTTCGTCAAACATCTGCATTGTTTGTTGTCTACTCTGGACAGAGCAAAGGCCAAAAGGCTTCGGCAACTTCTCTTTCTTTTTGGTTAAGAAGTATAATCCGCTTAGCTTATGAGACTGCTGTCCAGCAGCCTCCTGTAAGAATTACAGCTCATTCCACTAGAGCGGTGGCTTCCACATGGGCCTTTAAAAATGAGGCTTCTGTTGAACAGATTTGTAAGGCGGCGACTTGGTCTTCGCTTCATACTTTTTCTAAATTCTACAAATTTGATACTTTTGCTTCTTCGGAGGCTATTTTTGGGAGAAAGGTCTTACAGGCAGTGGTGCCTTCCGTTTAAGCGCCTGCCTTGTCCCTCCCTTCATCCGTGTCCTATAGCTTTGGTATTGGTATCCCACAAGTAATGGATGAATCCGTGGACTGGATACACCTTACAAGAGAAAACAAAATTTATGCTTACCTAATAAATTTATTTCTCTTGTGGTGTATCCAGTCCACGGCCCGCCCTGTCATTTTAAGGCAGGTGTTTTTTTAATTTTTAAACTACAGTCACCACTGCACCCTATAGTTTCTCCTTTCTCTTGCTTGTCTTCGGTCGAATGACTGGGAGGTGGCAGTTAGGGGAGGAGCTATATAGACAGCTCTGCTGTGGGTGATCCTCTTGCAGCTTCCTGTTGGGAAGGAGAATATCCCACAAGTAATGGATGAATCCGTGGACTGGATACACCACAAGAGAAATGAATCTATCAGGTAAGCATAAATTTTGTTTTTAAATAACTTTCCTATTTACTTCTATTATGTCATTTACCTTGTTCTTTTGGTATTCTTTGTTGAAAAGCATACCTATGTAGGTTCAGGAGCTGGGAGCTAGCTGCTGATTGGTGGCTGCACATATGCCTTTTGTTATCTATCAATGTGTACAATGTGTAACTAGCTCCCAGCAGTGCATTGCTGCTCCTTCAATAAAGGATACAAAGAGAATTAAGCAAAATTAATAATATAAGTAAATTTGAAATGTCAAATTTGATTAAAATTGTATGCTGTGAATGAAAAAAAAAAAAGTGAGGTTTTATGTCCCTTTAACGTGGCTTTGCGCAAAGAATAATGCTGATTCTGATATTAAAAGTGGATGGTAAAATAAAGTTTACCAGAGAATCTTAACACGGCCAACATTTTTTTTTTTAGCGCCCTATAATTTTAATGCGTAGCCTAGGGTGCGCTATTATCTTGCTATTGGTGAGTTAATTGTTGCATGCGAGTGCTGCACAAAATAGGCTGGAAAGCAACACTTTAATATATTATTTATAACAAATTACAATGTAAAATAAAGTATTTCATTCATATTTATACATATTAAATGTAAAATGAAGGTTTATGATTACAAAACAAATACTGTCATTTTAAGGGATATGGTATTTGATCAGGTGCTGGACTGGGAAGTGCTCAATGGTGTATGTGCCTATGTATGTATGTGTGTGTCTTCAGTGTCTTTGGACCTTCTGCTTAGTGCACCTTCATCTTATCACGTGATTAACGACATTAGTTTTTTATTGCACCCCCAAAGGAGTCTATTATGTGATTTTTAGTGCTTTTGACTTGTGATTTGAGTACAAAAATAAAAGCACTATTGATTGGGATCAAACAATGTTAGCGTTTAATAGCACTGATATTTTTGTTCTCCATTTTCAGTCTCTCTCTATATATTAAATACCTTTTTGTTGGAGTTAAAGACATATTTATAGGCCAGCAATAGTGCAGTAATAAAATGCTTTAATGTATTAAAGAATTTTAGTTTAGATTGCAAAAGATATCAAATCACGAGAGCCAGACATAAAAAAATGAATTCTTACTCCTTTAGGCTTGTTGTGAGGGATCCACAAACCCGGACACGTTTTGATAAAAGGAGAAGTTTGTGTATATATTTTAGGTATTTAGAAATGTATTTAGTTCATAATGCTGTTAAACCTTAGAGTGATTTCTAAAAGAGCAGGAGTGAAGTTTTAACTCTTGTGCTATTGCATTTCAGGTCTCTAGAAGATCAATCCTCTTCAGATGCAACTGTTCCAAAGTTTCTCATTATACTGGAATCTGGAGTGAAGAGCATTAACACATGGATTGAGAAAGAAGGGCAAATAGAGGCATTGTTAATGACGTGTGCAGCAGTAGACCAGAATAAGGGAGACCTGTAATATGTCTATAATTTTTTTTCTGAGACTTTAAATTGTATAACAAAGATCCTGGCAGAATCTGAGGGGGTGCAGGTTCTCCAGTTTAAGGGACCTGTCCCCCTCAGATGCTGTTCCTCCAGCTTTGTAGTTAACCTCAGTCTAAATATACTATTCCTACAGCCTCCTTGACACTCATCAGGAGGAAGCTTTCTCAGTTATTAGATTCCCTTATATTTAATATGAGTCAAAGCAGTGGTCCTAGCCCCCGGCTTGTAGACTCCCCTCTGTTACTCCAGAGTACGGAGCTACTATGCAGTTTGGGTTCTTCGGAACCCGATCGCATACACCATCCAGATTCACTTACTCCCTCACCAAAGACTCTGCCACCATCCCCTATTCCCCAGACATCTGTCTCTGGAGACTGGGAGAGTCGTGAGGAACTGCGCTTGAGAGAACTGGAGGAAGCACGAGCTCGGGCTGCTCAGATGGAAAAAACAATGCGCTGGTGGTCAGACTGTACAGCAAACTGGAGGGAAAAGTGGAGTAAAGTAAGAGCTGAACGCAACAAGGCAAGAGAGGAAGGTGTGCAGCTCAGAAGCAGACTTGAGATTCTGAGCAAAGAACTGAGTGCTCTGAAAAGAGAAAGACAAGAAGCTGCAAGTGAGACAGAACAGCTCCGAAGGGAGATAGAAAGACTAAGAGAAAATGCAAAAGGTCAAGAGACTATTGACCAGGATGCTGAGGAGCCAGTGCGGGATGTAGATACTGAGAGACTGATAAAGAATAAGGTTAGTAGGCACAGCACATATGACATTAGAATGGTGGATTACTTTTGGGAATAAAAAAATATGAATGCATGTAAAAAACTGGATTGCAAATAAGCTCTAAAAAAATGTGTAAATATTTTGGGCACCTACCAATTTAGGGCCAGATTACATCTAACACCCTATTCGCGCACAAACACGATCACATATTCTCAAGTGCTCCAACCCAACATAACAATTCATAAATACATATTCATAAATACATATTTCTTTCCAATGGCATTGAGAGTCCACAATTCATTCCAATTAGGCAAAGAGCACCCCAGCAGAGCTGTTAAAGGGACACTAAACCCAAATATTTTCTTTCATGATTCAGGTAGAGAATACTATTTTAAACAATATTCCAATTTACTTTTATTATCTAATTTACTTCATTCTTTAGATACCCTTTGTTGAAGAAATAGGAATGCACATGGGTGAGCCAATCACACAAGGCATTTGTGTGCAGCCACCAATTAGCAGCTACTGAGCCTATCTAGATATGCTTTTCAGCAAAGGATATCAAGACGATGAAGCAAATTGGATAATAGAAGTAAATTAGAAAGTTGTTTAAAATTACATGCTCTTACTAAATCATGACATAAAAAATGTGGGTTTTCTTCTTAAATGGAAAGAGTCCACAGCTGCATTAATTACTTTTGGGAATTAAGAACCTGGCCACCAGGAGGAGGCATACCCAGCCAAAGGCTTAAATACTCCTCCCACTCCCCTCATCCCCCAGTCATTCTTTGCCTTTCGTCCAAGGAAGATGGCAGAGAAGTGTCAGAGTTTTTAATTTTTGTTTTTGTCTCTTATGGAGGGTAGTACTCTTCGGCATGGGACAGAAGTTTTAAGTAGTCCTGTCAGTCTCTCAGTGAGGACTTGGATGACCGAGTCCGTAGATGCAGGGAGTTTCTTTCTGCAAAACTATCCCGACTCATATTAACAGCTCCTCAAGCAATCAGCGGTGTCAAACTTCGCTTCGCTGCCTGCTCTCTTCTCTCAAGTCCATGGCAGAGGCAATGCTACTATTCTTCACACTTGAAGGGCTGTGTTCCTGTTCCATGGCGTAGATTCCGGTAAGATCGTTTCATTTTACTTTATTCGCAATGTACTGTGAATGTTTCCCGAGAGGCTACCACCTTGCGGGTCTAACTTATACATAAGGGTCTCAGTGAGTCTCTTTTAGTATCTTGGAATCAAGGTTTAGTATCTTCTGAGGGGGGTTATTGAACAGGGGGATTTATAATCATGTTTGTTATGTGATTCAACCTGCTTATGTGCGATGTTTACTGGGCTCGTGGTTGGAACTTTGAGGCTTTTGGAAGTGACGTGGCCTTTTGGTTGGGCGCTTGTTTTGGACTGTACGGCTCACTTTGTGTTCGGGTGTGGCTACGTTCCGTTTTTCCATTTCCGCATTCCCGACCATGTGACGAAGGAAAATTCTTGTCCGCAGGGGTCTGGTCATAGGAGGTGCTGAGTGCCCTAGCCATTGGGGGTGTCAGGTGCTGTTTTAGATTTTACTACTTTAGTCCATATTTAAATATCCTCTATCCAGTTATGGAGACTGTGTTAATTTCAAATTCATTTACAAAGGATTCTGATACTGAGACTATTTTGAATTCAGATTCTGTGTCCAGTGATGACTCCGGAGTGGCCTCGTCGCCTGTCAACCATTTGTGTCCCTTATGCCATTTCAGAGTGCCTGGTTCCTCGGGGAATCAAGGGACTGCTGAGCCATCCACCTCTGGGGGTCCTGTCCTCCAAGAGGCGAGTTCCCTACGAAATCATACTTCTGCACATGCGTGTAACCCGGTTTATGGTTCCTCCATGTGGGGTGGCGTGTTTCCCCCGGAGGTTGCAGCACGTTTTTGCTTCCACATACTGTTGGCGATTGTTCGTCTGCAGATACCAGAGGTTTATTTGAGAATGTGCTTGTCCCCTATTGTCCCGGGCCTTCCGCCTTGGGGAGGGCCTCTACAGTTCCCCGCGGGGGTATCTGTCCCTGAGTGTTGTGCCTTCCGTTACAAGATTGCAATCCTTCGGACATGTTTTTCAGTTATTGAATGACCCTATCGTTACCAGATACAGGAATTTTCAGTCTGATAATTCGAATGGTGCACCTCCATTAGAAATGTGGGGATGAAGTAATCTCCTGATTGTCATTTGTTTGAGATCTTTCACAGTTTTGTGAGATAGGGCTCCGTTTGACTGGTCCTGCGGGTAGACCTGTGTCTTTTTGGGTGTTAACCTCCGGGTTGCCTTATATTTTATTTATATCCGATGGGATGTCTTTTATTTGTTTTTGTTTCCTTCAGGAACCTTCTGGGATTGATACTCTTTATTACTTCTTCGTAAGTTGTTGGACATGTTAGTCCTCTGTTTTCTGGGGTTTTTTTCCCCTATGATGGAGAATTTATGCAGCCTGCCGGTTGAGACCCTAGGTGCAGGCTGGTCCTGTCAGGTTCGTTCGGTCTAGCGGCTGTTCATACACGTGGCACTGTTCTGCTCGGCTGGTTCGGTAGAAGTGCCGAGTGCCCAGGTTATCATTGTTTGTTTTTCATGTTAAGCTAAGCATTTGAGAGGACCTGTGGGTCCATGAGGTGGGAAGGATTGTTTCAGTCCTTTATAGCCTTCAGTCATAAATGACCGGGCAGGGGAGTTTTTCCGCTGCGTCACTCTGACATCTGATTTCATCAGAATTTAGAGTTTCCTCCCTCAGGTGGTGGAGGGTGGAAGGACTTAATGCCCTTTACTGCTATTGAGTGGGTTGGCCTTCATTTCTTGGCCTCTGTATTTGTCCTTTTGGGCTTGATCCAACAGCTTGTACAGGATAGCTGTCTAGAATGCGGAAGGTTTGTAGTTTGAAACCTGTTGCAGCTATTAACACCTTGCAGGTGTAAGCGTAAGCTGTTTCTAGTATATCTAGATGCAGCTCTTACTCTTGACTGAGTTATAAGAGGCCTTTTGGATCTTCTTGCATTGCCTCCGGGTGAGTGGATCTCCTTTTTAGGGATCTTTTTACCAGGTGATGGTTGTTCCCTGCAGGGATTTTTGTTTAGCTCGGGGTTCTCCGGAGCTGGGTAGGCTTCATGCCTTCTCTTCCTTGTGTCCTCTGCTTGTGTGGAGGTGTTAGGGAGACTAGTACTGTTAGTAGGATTTTTTGACCTCGAGGTATCCCTGGGTCGTCCTGAGGCTCTGAGAAGTATCTTCAGACGACCTCTAGCCTTGCTCCTTGGAGTGTTGGACTTTAGCTAGGGGTGGTTCCTTCCTTTGGTCGGGGCTTTCGAGTTCTCTCGTTATCTGGATTTTCTGGATATGCATCCATACCCTTGTGTCTGGCTTTTTGGCCAGTTGGGGATAAGGTTTGCCTGAACTATTGGGTACCCGGACCTGTTTTTCTCCCTGAGACTTCCGGTTGCTGAAGCTTCGCTTGGCCTTTTTACCAACCCAGTCTGGGTGGTTTTGGAATCTTGGATCTTAGAGCTGGTCGGGGGGTTCCACGGTAATGGGAACTGGGGCTATGTCCTTGCTCCATCTACCTTAATCTAGTCATAGTTGACCCGGATTTCTGAGTATTGTTTACTCTTTGCCACAGAGTGACCCTTGTCCTCTGGTGGTTTCCCATGTGGCTTGAGCCTTAAGGGTAGTTGGTTCATACCCAGCTGCTGGCGTTGAATGTCCAATTTCTTGTGCGCCTTAGGGTTGCATTCCCCTGGTTAGCTTGCCAGTGTTCCCGTTGATTCCCTGCTCTGCAGGCGAATGTGTTGGCTATGCCTCTGCTTGGCAAGCTACTTGTAAGGGGGTCCTTTTCTAGGACATCTGAGTTGGGAATTTCTCTTCCCATTAGCCGGTGCCTTCGGGCCTTGAGGACCGTTGTTGCTCTTCCGGCATCATCCCTTTTATTTAGGGGATATTCTCCTCCCTATGGAGATAGAGCCCTTGCTTGGGGCTTCTCCTGGATGGGAGGCAGAAAGGTGGGATTGGTTCCCCCGGGCTTCTTGCTTACTCCAAGCAGACTTGTTAGGCCTTTCTTTTGATAGATTCTTAGGTCTATGGCCTTGTTGTCTGTTTTCAGAGTCGGGTTGTACTTGTACTCTGTGGGGATGGCTGTGCTATCCTTACGCTCGTTCCTGTACCTGTTTCTGGATTCTTTTCTTTTGTTCCCCTGTTTTGGATCCCGGAGGCTGCGTTGGTCCAGCTGGCTGTGGGTCTGTGGGTCAGGATCGTCAAGCGTTCTAGGGAGCTGCATTCGGTCACAGTCTCCTCTGGATGTGTGAGCTTTGTTGAGTCTATCCTGTTTAGCTTAATCTGCTAGGGTATAGATGTGTACACTCCTTCTCGAGGGGCCTCGATTGAGGTTTGTGTTCCCCATTTTAGGGACCTGTGTGCAGGTCCGGTGACTTAGGTTGCCTGGAGAGTGCCCTCTGTATGGGGGTTGCTTTTGCAGTCTGTTTCTTGCTTGACTGCTTCTTCTTCCTCGCAAGTATCCTCTGTGTCGTTCTGTTATGGACTCTGTTTTCAAACGTAGGGTTCTCTCCTGGGTGCATTAGACACTTTTTCATGGTCGAATGCCTTGCTATTCTTGACACTGGGAGGACTTTGCCTTTTCAGTTGCAATCCGTACTTGCAGGATGTTGGGGAGAAGTCTGTTCTGTCTCTGTGCCCGGTCTTATCCCGAGTTTCGCTTGGTATAGGTGTGGCCTCCTTTCCCTGTTTGGGCCTCTGTGAGCTGGACTCGCTCGTGGAGGTGTTCTTTTTTGTATTAGGGGACCTTTCGATTTCCATGGTTCTCCCTTGCCTTGTTCCCTTGGGGGTTTCGGCTGATGTCTCCTTGATTTGTGGAGATAAATGGTGGAGCACTGTTTTTTGGGCGACGGTGTCTCCTGGAGGACTGTTGGCTCAGTTGAGTCAGTTTGCGGTCTCTAGTTCGGCTTCTGGATTAACTGCGAGTCAATGCCATTGGGGCTTTTTCTTTTTCAAATTTTCTTGGCCTCAGACTAAGCAGTGTTTTTTCTCAGGTAAAGGTTCAGGCTTGGTGTCCTCAGTATGGGCCGCCTATGTACCCTTCCGTCTTGGCATTCAGTATCCTTTAAAGTGTCCCAAAAGTAATGAATGCAGCTGTGGACTCTTTCCATTTAAGAAGAAAAACATAAATTATGCTTACCTGATAATTTTCTTTTCTTCTGATGGAAAGAGTCCACAGCTCCCCGTCCGTAATTTTATGTGGGGCATCCTTTTATACTTCTGGCACCTTTCACCCTGATATTTCTTCTACTGTTCCTTGTTCCTCGGCAGAATGACTGGGGGATGAGGGGAGTGGGAGGAGTATTTAAGCCTTTGGCTGGGTTGTCTTTGCCTCCTCCTGGTGGCCAGGTTCTTAATTCCCAAAAGTAATGAATGCAGCTGTGGACACTTTCCATCAGAAGAAAAGGAAATTATCAGGTAAGCATAATTTATGTTTTCATGACCCTGTGTGTCTGTTCCCTTACCATAACCACAGTCATTCTCTTTGCCTCTGTCAAGGGAGAATGTGCAAAGATGGTGTCAGAATATATTTAATCCTTCAATGGGTACTTTTCCATGCAAGCAAGGATTTGGGGCTGTGCTGTGTTCATGTCAATCTCTTTAGTAAGAGTAATGGTGGCTTTTAGCAGTTAGAAGGTGGCAAGGTGGTTCTTGCTGATAGAAAACCAGAGTTGGTTACTATGTTTTTTCTCTTTCTACAGGTCAATGTCAGATGTGGTGTAATCCGTCACACCTAAGAAGCTGTTCTCTGCCTGACCGCAACTTCCACAGGTATGTGCTATCCCTTCTAGGTTAGAAGGTGCCAGCACTCTAAGTGTTAATCAAGGATTTCTGTGGTTATTAATTCAGGGGAAATATATGTCTATATAAGGACATTATAATTTATAAAGGCCAGATTTTGAGAGCACTGCAGAGATTTTAGAGGCTGACAGAAATTAGTATTACAATATAACGTTGTGGATACGTATGACTGGGATCTGTTTTAATTGGGACAATTATAAATTCCTCTGGTACTGTTTTGAGAGGTGTCATTTATAGTTTAGCAGTTTTTGAACTTTTAATGGGAGTATGTTGTAACTAAGCACACTTGATTCGATCGTTCTCTATTAAAACTGTGTGGAGACGATAGAGGAGTTATTTCGCTCCGTTTTACTCTTGGTGGCGCAGTTTCATTTTAGTTGTGGTCATGTGACCGTTTTTCTCTGCACTTCCTCTATCTGGCTTCTGTGTCAGACCGGAGTTTTTGCAGCAATGAATATTTCAATCTCCTGTTCATCTGCAGCTAGATAAGAGTTCAAGTTTTTCCTTAGTGGGACTTCTCTGCTGGTCCAAAGGAGTTATAAGCCCTCAACAGAGCTGAGGTTTAAAGAGCTAGTTTATTTTACTTTATTTTTGTTTTTGTAATTTTAAGTTCCATAACTAATAGTAGAGCCTTAGTCTGGGAATATAATACCTTAGTTTGTTTATCTTTTCTTGCAGACTCGAATTTTCTTTTTTTGTTATGGACACCAATGAAAATTTAATTTTGTCAGTTGACAAATGTTTGTTTTGTTTGGAGGCTCAGGTGGTTCCTCCTCTGCAGTTTTGCTCCTCTTGTATAAATAAGACTTTATTATTTAAAGATAAGATTTCTCCCTCAGATCATTCTGTCTCTCATGATAATGTTGTCCTAACTAAGCCTCCGCTTTCCCCTCAAACGTCCCAAGCTTTATAAGTTTCTCATGCAGTGCCCTGCGGTTCCTCTCAACAACCTTCGGTTTCTGCAGCTTTATCAGCTTTTCCTCTTTCTGGTAAGCGTAAGAGAAAATCTAAACATATTTCTGTTGGTAGGGGTTCTGACTCTGCTAATTCTGTGTTAGTAAGCCTATCTAATTTGTCTGATGAAGAGGATACCTCAGTAGCTTCTGAGGACGAGATCTCAACTCTGACTCTATTGTGGAAAACTCTACAGATTCAGAGGAGGTTTATTTTAGATTTAAACTAGAACACCTCCGGTACTTTTGAAGGAGGTCCTTGCTACTTTGGTAAAATCCAACTCTTCTGTCGCTGATAATCCTAAAAAGTCTAGTAAACTTAATAGAGTTTGATGTTCCTTCTTCTGTGGAGGTTTTTCCAGTTCCAGACTGTATGTCTGAAATTATAGCTCAGAAATGGGATAAGCCAGGGATTCCTTTTTCCCCGTCCCCTGTTTTTAAAAAAATGTTTCCTATGGCTGGCTCTATACGTCACTCATGGCATACAGTGCACAAGGTAGAAGGAGCTATCTCTACTCGATAGTTGCTGTTTGAAGGATTCCATGGATAAGGAGCTAGAGGCTTACTTAAGAAATTTGTCCTCTCCAATTGCTTCAACAGTGGTCAGTGGTTTGTTTCCATCTGGAACAGCAGATAGAGCTCAGTTCTTCAGTCAAACAATCTCTCTCATGGTGGAGGGAAAGTCCCTATTGTCTCTTCCTTTCTTTGGCCTTTCTGGACCATAGTCACTACGTATGCAAGTCTGATGGGTTGGGGCGCTGTTTGGGAGCCTCGAAGGACACAGAGTATGGTCCCCACTGTAGACGAGGTTACCTTTCAACATCCTAGAACTTTGTCCGATTCTTTGGGCCCTTCAATCTTGGCCCCTTCTCAAACAGGAAAAATGTATTGTATACCGTCGCGTACATCAATCATCAAGGAGGGATTTGAAAGTCCCTTATCTATGTGAGAGGTATCTCACATTTTTTCTTGGTCAGGGGAAATCCATTGCACCCTATCAGTCATTCACATTCCGGGAGTGAATAATTGGGAAACAGATTGCCTAAATTGTCCATCCAGGGGAATAATCTCTTCATCAACACATGTTTGATCAATTAGTCCTAAAGTGGGAGTCTTCCCGAAATCTCATTGCATCCAAATTGGCAGGTTAAAAGACCCAAGAGCTCTAGTCTGCCCTTGGAACTTTCGTCTGGCCTATCTATTTCCTCCACTTGTTCTTTTTCCAAGAGTCATTACAAGAATAAAACAGTAATTGGCTTCTGTAATTATCATAGCTCCAGTGTGGCCTCGCAGAACTTGGTATGCAGACCTAATACAGATGTCTTCTCATCTTCCATCTACCCCTAAGGAAAGATCTGCTGTCTCAAGGACCCTTATATCATCCTGATCTCAAATCTATGAATTTAATGGTGTAGAGGTTAAATGACTAGTTCTCAAAACCAGAGGTTTCTCAGATTCTGTTATCTCTACTGCAAGCCAGAAAACCTGTCACGAACAAAAATTTATCATAAGATTTCTCGTCCTTGGAATTTGAATCTGGTTCTTTCTGTTCTGCATGGTACCCCCTTTGAACCTTTGCATTTATTTGACCTAAAGTTGTCATGGAAGGTTCTCTTTCTTCTATCCATTTATTCCGTTAGAAGAGTTTCTGAATTATCTGCCCTGTCTTCTGATCACCCCTTCTTGATTTATTAGTCCTCCGGACTAAATATGATTTTCTACTGTAGGTAGTGTCTACAGAAAATTGTTGTTACTTCACTGAGCCCAAATGCTTCTAACCCTAAGGAACGCCTACTTCAGAATTTGCATGTAGTCAGAACCTTAAAATCCTATCTTCAGACTACTAAAGACTTTAGACCGACTTCTAGCTGGGTTGTCCACTTTTTAGGTCCCACTTGGTTGCGGGAAAACCACCTCTAAAAAGTGTAACTGCTCATTCTACTAGAGCTTTATCTACTAAGTGAGCCTTCAAAAATGACTCCTCCCTGGAACAGATTTGCAAGGTGGCAACTTGTTCTTCTCTTCATACCTTTTCTAAATTTTATAATTTTGATATTTGCTTCGTCCGAAGCTGCTTTTGGCAGAAATGTCCTTCAGGCCACAGTGTCTGGCAAATAGGACCTGCCATAATTTTGTCCCTACCAACCTTAACATGAACTCTCAACTTGGGTATTGTATCCCACATGTTATGGACACCTATGGACTCTTAACTCTCTTTCTCCATTCTCTCCTCTCTTCATTTTTTTTTTTTTCTTTATATTTTTTTTTTACCCTTACCCTTCTCGCTCAAGCCATATCTTCTCTTTACACACTTTCTTTCCCCTCTCTCATATCTCTTCACTCTTTCTTTTTTTTTCTCCACCCTCTCTTAATTCTATTTTCTTCTCCACTTTCACTTTTCCTCTTCAATCTCTCTCGCTCTCTACTACTATCTTTGCCCTTTCATGGATTTAAAATATCCCTTTAGATAATATTTTTAGCACATAACTCAAAATGTGTTAGTCAGTGCTGCAATAAGAGAGTACATTGTGGAAATGCAATGTGTTAACTTACAACACGCCACCAAACTTTGGACAGTGAGTGAATGTTGATTCAACATTCACTCACTATCTTTCACTCGCCACCGTTAAATTTCCACTCACCAATGGCTAGTGGGCGAGTGGAAATTTTGAGCCCTGTGTTTATGTATGTGTATATGTTTATGTATGTGTGTATGTATGTAAAAGCAAAAAGTCCGTAGCAACTCCTCTTCATGAAAGCACAGGGACTCGAAATAAAAATGTAGCAAAGTCTTTATTGAAGATAGTGTAACATAAAACCAAAAGCGTGAGACACAGCTCACAAAATCAGAGATCCAGTAATGCAAAGAACGGCAAACATGTTTTGTGTGGGGCCTCCACACTTGTTC